>NC_064626.1:736455853-736758884 GCF_023864275.1 Schistocerca cancellata
TACAATGGCAGACAACAATGCAAACTAGCCACAGACAGCACACAGCACAGCCAGTGATTTTCATACAGAGCGCTACGTGGCATTATCAACATAAAAATCTGAACAGCCTACTTACATAGAGAAAACATAAACAGCCTACTTACATAGCCAGTGATTTTCATACAGAGCGCTACGTGGCATTACCAATATAAAAATCTAAACAGCCTACTTACATAGAGAAAACATAAACAGCCTACTTACAAACTTTCGGGTTGCCCAGGCACACCATGTTGAACCATAGCAATACGTAAATAAGACTTTAATTCTTACTGTTTCCAAATAGCATTGGGGTGGGATATATCGGGTGAGTAAATATTGGGCACGCTCATTTAGCACTTCCGAAAAAATGTTCAAATGTGTCGTGGTCGTGCGGTAGCGTTCTCACTTCCCACGCCCGGGTTCCCGGGTTCGATTCCCGGCGGGGTCAGGGATTTTCTCTGCCTCGTGATGGCTGGGTGTTGTGTGCTGTCCTTAGGTTAGATAGGTTTAAGTAGTTCTAAGTTCTAGGGGACTTATGACCACAGCAGTTGAGTCCCATTGTGCTCAGAGCCATTTGAACCATTTTGTTCAAATGTGTGTCAAGTCTTAAGGGACCAAACTGCTGGGGTCATCGGTCCCTAAGCCTACACACTACTTAACCTAACTTAAACTGACTTACGCTAAGGACAACACACACACACCCTTGCCCGAGGGAGGACTCGAACCTCCGATAGGGGCAGCCGCCCGGTCCGTGGCAAGACGCCCAAGACCGCGCGGCTACTCCCGACAGTGATGACTGGTTGACTGCATATTTAAAAGAGAGAGCCGTCAGTTTATTATTTCTCACTCATTTTTGAAAGGAAAGTAATTCACAGTTCGATGCACACTGTAGTGTCTGTCAATTTCTACTTGCAAGTACGTAGAACAATAAAATTCATTGTCTCTCTTCTGTCTTAAGTATCACGGATAGTGCTTCTATTTGCCGCTCGAATAAACCGCAGTATAATAGTATTCTTTTAATGTGTTTGCTCCTGGTTACTGACTGTATGTCGTATTTCGGCTTCTTCCCGTCGTCTTTTGTGATGATCTTGAAATATCTTCTGTTCTGGGTTCTTCTCTGAGCTCTTCACCACTTGCACTTTTCTTTTTTGTGTCAATCTTTGAAGCATAAAATATTCTTGCTAAAGTAATAATAAATTGTAGCAACAATAATGTAGATATTACTTCCAAGAAGGTTCTGACTTCTACTCGTCTCTTCACGTATCATTACGGTGTTCTCAGTCTCAAAACACTGTTCCTGAGATCTTTCCCCATATCCTCCTACTACCACTACAGAAGCTGTTCTTCTTTCCACAAAGTAATTAATTTTTCGCAAATCTCCGCGCTCGTTCCCGGACGACTTAACAGTTCCTAGCCCCGTCGTTAGGTTCAATCACTCTTTGACTGTCAATTTCTCGCTCCCAATTTTTTATTGCACAGATAAAATATTTCCTAGAAGGCTGAAGCTCCCAGAAATACACAGAAGATGTGTGTGTGTGTGTGTGTGTGTCGAAGAACACTACAAATCAAACAACACTTTTATTTATAAATGGTCACGTAACAAAGTCATTGAACAGATAAAAGAAAAGAAAGAAGGAAAAAGAAACACGATATATTCCGATGGAATAATAAATTATTGGGAAGGCTGTTATGTTATCGTTGAAGGGGTTGAAATATGCCTGTCACAGAGAATGTAAAGGATTAAAATTGCAAATTTTGTTTGACTGATAGAATGGACACCTGAGTGCATTATTGTTGCCAGCCCTTGTCGGGTATATAAAAGGCGTGAACAGTATCAGATGTTGAGTGATCACTGAGAAGGACACGGATATGAAGCATACCCGTCTGAGGCAGCATTATCAGCGCTTAACAGCGGCCGAATCACGCAATATCCAGATTTGTGGGTTAGTCGGATATGATAGAGGCCTAATGTGGGACTGCATGGGAACATGAAGGGAGGATCGCTACATCGTGCACAGCGCTCGTCGTAACCCCTTCGCATCTGCGACCGTCATCCAATTAATGGACTCCCTGGACCATTCTGTGTCATTCCACACCACTGGTCGAAGACTAACAACTGCCGAATTAGGTAACTACCATCTGACACGTAGGCTGTCGTTAAGCCGGCCGGTGTGGCCGAGCGGTTCTAGGCGCTTCAGTCAGGAACCGCGCGACCGCTACGGTCGCAGGTTCGAATCCTGCCTCGGGCATGGATATGTGTGATGTCCTTAGGTTGGTTAAGTTTAAGTAGTTCTAAGTCTAGGGGACTGATTACCTCAGAAGTTAAGTCCCATAGTGCTCAGAGCCATTTGAACCATTTTTTGAAGCTGCCGTTAATACCACAGCACAAACTGCTGCGTATCGAGTCGTGCCATGACCTGGAAGCATGGCGTCGAATTGTGTCTAGCTGTGAATAGCGGTTCTACACTATGCTGGAGAACTACCGTCTGTGATTATGGCAGGGACCTTGGGAGAGGACCCATTCCTTCAGTGTTTTGTAGAGTCACAGCATCGTGGTTTTGGGAGCCGTCAGATATGACTTCAGCTCCTGGCTGGTAATGGCTCTGAGTACTGTAGGACTTAACTTCTGAGGTCATCAGTCCCCTAGAACTTAGAACTACTTAAACCTAACTAACCTAAGGACATCACACACATCCATGACCGAGGCAGGATTCGAACCTGCGACCGTAGCGGTCGCGCGGTTCTAGACTGTAGCGCCTAGAACCGCTCAGCCACTCCGGCCGGCCCTGGCTGGTAATGTTAGAGGAAAGTCAGAGGGTACATTGGCACATCACGGACATCCTACGATAGTATCGTGGTGCCATTTTTCAACAGCACAATGCTCATCCACACGTGCCACGTATGTCTATGAACTATCTGCGTGTTGTTGATACTCTCCTCTCCAGATCAGACCCCGACAGAAAATACGTTGGATCGCCTCGGACGTCATCTCCGTCGCAGTGCCAGTATACAGGATATCAAGGACGAGTTACAAAGTTGTGCACCAGCTTACCTCAGGAGACGATACAAGGCCTTCTGACACATTTCTCAACCGAATCTGAGCTTTCATCCACGCCAAAGGGGATGCAAAGCCGCAATGATAAGTGAGCTCGTACTGGCAAGTTCTTTATAAATTACACAGGATTTTGTAACATCATCTAGAGTATAGTAGAATAAAAACTCAATTTATGTTGATAGATGAATGGTGGAACAACAAAGACAAATTGCAGGTATGTAGATTTTAACTGAAGGGTGTAATGAACCTACCCTCTTCGGAACTTCTCCTCAACTAATACAACGTTCTATACGGTCTACAATATAGCCAGATCTGAGTTTATTCTCTTACTTAAATTATTTCCACATATCAAAAAAAGTTTTGCATCACCCCAGTTTCGAGAACTCCTGAAGATAGACGTTGACTGTGGATATTGTATCACAGATACAGTCCCTTTGACTGTTCGGTGATGTCTCTAAACCCGCCCAAAGATATAAACAGCCACGCATGAGTAGCGCCTATTAGACGGAGGGGGTCCGGTAGCCGATCAGTTCCAGTCATTCCACTAGGAAGGAGGTATTCGGTTCGTGTTGTCTGTGGTTCAACCATGTCTAGACGATCAGTACCGCGGTTCGATCGCGTTCGCATTGTTGTTTTGTGTCAGGGAGGGCTCTCAGCAAGGGAAGTGTCCAGGGGTCTCGGAGTGAACCAAAGCGATGTTGTTCGGACATGGAGGAGATACAGAGAGACAGGAACTGTCGATGACATGCCTCGCTCAGGCTGCCCAAGGGTTACTACTGCAGAGGATGACTGCTATCTACGGAGTATGACTCGTAAGAACCCTGACAGCAACGCCGCCATGTTGAATAATGCTTTTCGTGCAGCCACAGGACGTCGTGTTACGACTAAAACTATGCGCAATAGGCTGCTTGATGCATAACTTCACTCCCGGCGTCCATGGCGAATCCATCTCTGCAACCACGACACGATCCAGCGCGGTATAGATGGGCCCAACAAAATGCCGAAGGGAGCGTTCAGGTTTGGCATCACGTTCTCTTCACCGGTGAATGTCGCATATGCCTTCAACCAGACAATCGTCGGAGACGTATTTGGAGGCAACCCGGCCAGGCTGAACGCCTTAGACACACTGTCCAGCGAGTGCAGCAAGGTGGAGGTTGCCTGATGTTTTGGGGTGGCATTATGTGGGGCCGACTTACGCCGCTGGTGGTCATGGAAGGGGCCGTAACGGCTGTACGATACGTGAATACCACCCGCCTATCGATAGTGCAACCATATCGGCAGCATATTGGCGAGGCATTCGTCTTCATGGACGACATTTCACGCCCCCATCGTGCAAATCTTGTAAATGACTTCCTTCAGGATAACGACATCGCTCGACTAGAGTAGTCAGCAGGTTCTCCAGATATGAACCCTATCGAACATGCCTGGGATAGATTGAAGCCGGCCGGGGTGGCCGAGCGCTTCTAGGCGCTACAGTCTGGAACCGCGCGACCGCTACGGAAGCAGATTCGAATCCTGCTTCGGGCATGGATGTGTGTGATGTCCTTAGGTTTAGTTAGATTTAAGTAGTTCTAAGTTCTAAGGGACAGATGACCACAGCAGTTCAGTCCCATAGTGCTCAGAGCCATTTGAACCATTTTTGATAGATTGAAAAGGCCTGTTTATGGATGACGTGACGTACCAACCACTCTGAGGGATCTACGCCGAATCACCTTTGAGGTTTGGGGCAATCTGGACCAACAATGCCTTGATGAACTTGTGGAAAGTATGCCACGACGAATACAGGCATGCATCAATGCAAGAGGACGTGCTACTGGGTATTAGAGGTACCGGTGTATACTGCAAACTGGTCCATCACCTCTGAAGGTTTCGTTGTATGGTGGTACAACGTGCAATGTGTGGTTTTCATGAGCAATAAAAAGAGTGTGTTTTGCTTTTGAAAAAGTGTACGCAGTATTTGTAAAACGTGTGAGCTCAAACGAGAAGATTAAAATAAACACCTATTGGGAAATGAAACTGCTAATTCTTCATGCACAGTTAATACACAACGCACTGGACCTTCTTTTACAAAAGATTACACAGCAGGAGAAGAGGCCAAGGCACTGAAACCGTTTCGTGATGATCTTGAAATATCTTCTGTTCTGAGTTCTTCTCTGAGCTCTTCACCACTTGCACTTTTCTTTTTTGTGTCAATCTTTGAAGCATAAAATATTCTTGCTAAAGTAATAATAAATTGTAGCAACAATAATGTAGAAATTACTTCCCAGAAGGTTCTGACTTCTACTCGTCTCTTCACGTATCATTACGGTGTTCTCAGTCTCAAAACACTGTTCCTGAGATCTTTTCCCATATCCTCCTACTACCACTACAGAAGCTGTTCTTCTTTCCACAAAGTAATTAATTTTTCGCAAATCCCCGCACTCGTTCCCGGACGACTTAGCAGTTCCTAGCCCCGTCGTTAGGTTCAATCACTCTTTGACTATCAATTTCTCGCTCCCAATTTTTTATTGAACAGATAAAATATTTCCTAGAAGGCTGAAGCTCCCAGAAATACACAGAAGATGTGTGTGTGTCGAAGAACATTACAACTCAAATAACACTTTTATTTATAAATGGTCACGTAACAAAGTCACTGAACAGATAAAAGAAAAGAAACCATTTTGAAACGATAAGTACCAATTCTTACTGCAATATAATGAAACGTACCCTTAACATAGGATAGAATCGCTACCAAATGAGAAACATTTTGTAGCGATGTTATAATGAAGAATAATTGTGAAGCATTAAAGGGTGGGTTCATTTACAACGTACTGAAAACAATGCACATAATTGGAGTGTCGGGAAACATAAAGAAAGAAGTTCCTGACAGGCGGTACACAACGAAGAGAGGCTAATGAGACGTGCCTGAGGGTAATGAGACGTGAGACGGAAAGAAGAAGAAGAAAGACGGAAGCATTTGCTCTATTGTTTGACGGAGAGAAACAGCTCACGGGAGATAATTTTTAGAGAAATGTTTTGAGACAGGAGGTGCTTCAGCTTTTTCTTAAGCGTTACAGATCACGGCACTGATTTGTGCACATAGTGAAGGGTAGCTTATTCCAGAGGTGGACAGCAGTAAGAGGGAAGGATTTTGTCAATGTGTTGTTCGAAGTATAGGCCAAGCGAGGATGTTAAAGAATTGAGACTTCGTGTTGTGACTGTAATGGGATGAAATGATCATCCACAGTTACTACCGTCTTCTTCAGAGTTTTCATAAATTGTACTGAAGAAACTTGGAGAAGAACAGGAGGTAATAATTCGCGGAATTCAGAACTGTTGCACCAGAAAATGCAATTATGGGTGAATCTAAAATGTTTTAAAGTTTATCCGCGGCAAGCACAGCACCGAGCTAAATCGGTAACGCATTATCTCAGTCGGAATATAAACCAGGAAGGAAAGCCAGTGCTGCAAATAGCGAGGCACACAACGCTCAAGCAGAGAGTATAGAGTGCAGCCTCAGCAGAATGACTACGCTGTAACGTCACTCTGGCAGCATCGCAAGGGGAATTAGGACCGCATAACACACACACAGAGCTCCTCCACAACATCCAAATGTTGCAAAAAGTGCCAAACTGAAGATCGGAAAGCAACAGTTGGGACAACGCAGTGCGGTATCGAGCGCTGACAAGTCTTGAAACCAGGGCCAAATTCGCTCATCGTCATGGCTCGGTAACTTCTAGGGCACGTGCTAACCAGTATAAATACGAGGTGCATTCAAGTTCTAAGGTCTCCGATTTTTTTTCTCCGGACTGGAAACAGATACACTCCTGGAAATTGAAATAAGAACACCGTGAATTCATTGTCCCAGGAAGGGGAAACTTGATTGACACATTCCTGGGGTCAGATACATCACATGATCACACTGACAGAACCACAGGCACATAGACACAGGCAACAGAGCATGCACAATGTCGGCACTAGTACAGTGTATATCCACCTTTCGCAGCAATGCAGGCTGCTATTCTCCCATGGAGACGATCGTAGAGATGCTGGATGTAGTCCTGTGGAACGGCTTGCCATGCCATTTCCACCTGGCGCCTCAGTTGGACCAGCGTTTGTGCTGGACGTGCAGACCGCGTGAGACGACGCTTCATCCAGTCCCAAACATGCTCAATGGGGGACAGATCCGGAGATCTTGCTGGCCAGGGTAGTTGACTTACACCTTCTAGAGCACGTTGGGTGGCACGGGATACATGCGGACGTGCATTGTCCTGTTGGAACAGCAAGTTCCCTTGCCGGTCTAGGAATGGTAGAACAATGGGTTCGATGACGGTTTGGATGTACCGTGCACTATTCAGTGTCCCCTCGACGATCACCAGTGGTGTACGGCCAGTGTAGGAGATCGCTCCCCACACCATGATGCCGGGTGTTGGCCCTGTGTGCCTCGGTCGTATGCAGTCCTGACTGTGGCGCTCACCTGCACGGCGCCAAACACGCATACGACCATCATTGGCACCAAGGCAGAAGCGACTCTCATCGCTGAAGACGACACGTCTCCATTCGTCCCTCCATTCACGCCTGTCGCGACACCACTGGAGGCGGGCTGCACGATGTTGGGGCGTGAGCGGAAGACGGCCTAACGGTGTGCGGGACCGTAGCCCAGCTTCATGGAGACGGTTGCGAATGGTACTCGCCGATACCCCAGGAGCAACAGTGTCCCTAATTTGCTGGGAAGTGGCGGTGCGGTCCCCTACGGCACTGCGTAGGATCCTACGATCTTGGCGTGCATCCGTGCGTCGCTGCGGTCCGGTCCCAGGTCGACGGGCACGTGCACCTTCCGCCGACCACTGGCGACAACATCGATGTACTGTGGAGACCTCACGCCCCACGTGTTGAGCAATTCGGCGGTACGTCCACCCGGCCTCCCGCATGCCCACTATACGCCCTCGCTCAAAGTCCGTCAACTGCACATACGGTTCACGTCCACGCTGTCGCGGCATGCTACCAGTGTTAAAGACTGCGATGGAGCTCCGTATGCCACGGCAAACTGGCTGACACTGACGGCGGCGGTGCACAAATGCTGCGCAGCTAGCGCCATTCGACGGCCAACACCGCGGTTCTTGGTGTGTCCGCTGTGCCGTGCGTGTGATCATTGCTTGTACAGCCCTCTCGCAGTGTCCGGAGCAAGTATGGTGGGTCTGACACACCGGTGTCAATGTGTTCTTTTTTCCATTTCCAGGAGTGTAGAAACATGCGCGTTGTTTTAAAATGAGGACGCGTTCATTGTCAATACGTCCTAGAGATGGCAGCACCGTACGGTAGATGGAATTTTACCGCCAGCGGCGAGAATGAGAACTGTTTTAAATACTTAAAATGGTGACGTTTTCGTTACTTGAACAGCGTGCAATCATTCGTTTTCTGAATTCGCGTGGTGTGAAACCAATTGAAATTCATCGACAGTTGAAGAAGACATGTGGTGATGGAGTTACGGATGTGTCAAAAGTGCATTCGTGGGTGCGACAGTTTAATGAAGGCAGAACATCGTGTGACAACAAACCAAAACAACCTCAGGCTCGCACAAGCCGAGAGAATTGTTTAGGGGGATTGCCGAATGACTGTTGAACAGATTGCCTCCAGAGTTGGCATTTCTGTGGGTTCTGTGCACACAATCCTGCATGACGACCTGAAAATGCGAAAAGTGTAGTCCAGGTGGGTGCCACGAATGCTGACGGACGACCACATGGCTGCCCGTGTGGCATGTTGCCAAGCAATGTTGATGTGCGACGACAGCATGAATGGGACTTTCTTTTCGTCGGTTGTGACAATGGATGAGACGTGGATGCCATTTTTCAATCCAGAAACAAAGCGCCAGCCAGCTCAATGGAAGCACACAGATTCACCGCCACCAAAAAAATTTCGGGTAACCGCCAGTGCTGAAAAAATGATGGTGTCCATTGCGTTCCAAAGGGCACTACGGTGACAGGTGCATCCTACGAAAATGTTTTGAAGAACAAATTCCTTCCTGCACTGCAACAAAAACATCCGGGAAGGGCTGCGCGTGTGCTGTTTCACCAAGACAACGCACCCGCACATCGAGCTAACGTTACGCAACAGTTTCTTCGTGATAACAACTTTGAAGTGATTCCTCATGCTCCCTACTCACCTGACCTGGCTCCTAGTGACTTTTGGGTTTTTCCAACAATGAAAGACACTCTCCGTGGCCGCACATTCACCAGCCGTGCTGCTATTGCCTCAGCGATTTTCCAGTGATCAAAACAGACTCCTAAAGAAGCCTTCGCCGCTGCCATGGAATCATGGCGTCAGCGTTGTGAAAAATGTGTACGTCTGCAGGGCGATTACGTCGAGAAGTATCGCCAGTTTCATCGATTTCGGGTGAGTAGTTAATTAGAAAAAAAAATCGGAGGCCTTAGAACTTGAATGCACCTCGTACTTCTACTTCTGAAGCGGAGGATCAATCAGTATGACAGTCGTGTAAGTTGAAGCTGTTGCTTGACGTGCTGCTTATCGTTCGTCTGATGACCTCAGCTATCACCCTGATGCGCTCCATTGCCGTGGAATGCTGTTGTTGCCATCCTTCCTACCACTGATGTGAAGACTTCAGCCCCTTTGAGCAATGATCCAATGGGGGATGACAGCAAAGTCCCGACCTCCCGCTTCTAGAGAGTTGCATTCATTCTGCCCTCTGGCTGCACCCATGAGCATGGCGGTTTCTCGTTGGGAGGCTAGGACATACTTCCGTGTGGCTACCATTATCCCATACGGAGCAGTTGGCTGCCGATAAGGGCGCGAACTACGATGCTCACAAGAGTGCACTGGTGGAGTCGTGTGCCAAGCTAACGTTTCCAGCTGGACGGGCAGCGCCTGCAGACGTCTGGATCAGCAGCCTCTACGACGCCGCCTCCGCCAAATGCACGGTTTACGACCACGCTGAGCATCGTCGACGCCTGCTGAGCCGGGCGAGTCAGCGAATTCCAGCCACGCGCGCCGCTCTGCCTGCGCCACAGGGACGCCATCTTACATAAATGACAGTAAATGAATCCACAGCTAACACTGCCTTACTGACGACGTCGGACATGCCACCAAACTACATTCTCGCAATCTGAGCGTCGCGTCATGCACACTTCACGATCACGGTTCCTTGGATCTCCACAGTTCTGATACTACGCTGTGCAGTCACACTAACGTAGCAGCCTATCAAAAGCCTGAATAACCACATTTTGCAGCGCCGACCGCTGCAAGGCGTGCAGGGAAGACAGTCAGTGAGATTCTGGAAGGTATCGTCAGGGATGTGGAGCCATGCAGACTTCAGTGTCGTAGCCAGCTATGCTAGGTTTCTCGCTTGAACAGCCATGGCGCTTACAGCCCAGTTGAGGCAGTCTCACGAATTTGCGATTGGGCTTTTATACGGGGAATCTGGTGGCCAGGGAAGTTCAGTAAACGTATCCTGGTGCTCTTCGAACCACTCACGAACACTGCGAGCTGTCTGGCACATTGCATTGTTCTGGAGGTAGATGCCATCGCGCATCGCGCCAAGAGGAAACAAACTGCATGTGGGGGGGGGGACATGGTCTCCAAGGACACATGCACACTTGTATCGATCCTTTGTGCCTTCCAGATCGACGAGATCATCCAGGGAATGCGACGAAAAGACTCCCCAGACTACAACGCTCCCTTCTCCGGCCTTAACCCTTCCGACGATAGTTGCAGGATGTTTGCTTTCAAACGTTTCGCGCCGCACTCGCTAAAGACCATCTGTCATCTGTAAAGGCCACCGGTCCCTACCAGGTGGACGTTCAGTTACGGGCCGGTCGGTGTGGCCAAGCGGTTCTAGGCGCTTCAGTCTGGAACCGCGCGACTGCTACGGTCGCAGGTTCGAACCCTGCCTCGGGCATGGATGTGTGTGATATGCCTAGGTTAGTTAGGTTTAAGTAGTTCTGAGTTCTAGGGGACTGATGACCTCGGATGTTAAGTCCCATAGTGCTCAGAGCCTTTTGAACCATCCAGTTGCGGTACCGGTATGTAAATTCCATCCTCAATCGCCAATGAGCAGCAGTCAGCAGGCGTGTGTGAACCATCCGCCTGCTGTGGAGGCCAATACGCAGCAGTGTTCGCTGAACGATCGTTGAGGAGACACTGTTGGTAGCTCCTTGGATCATCTGAGCTGTCAGTTGCTCAATAGCTGTACGTCTATTCGCACGTACACATCTCTGCTGCAGCTGTATGGCTGTGTGTGGCCCACGGTGCACCACAGTTTCCTTGGCGTCAGTTTTCGATAGCGCCATTTTACCATGCACGGTTTACTCTAACTACAGCGACACGCCAAAAGTTTACAAACTCAGCCTATTCGGGAATGCTTCCACTCTTGGAGCAGTAGCCAATCTACATCTACAGCCACACATAATTCTTAATCCGCCGTTCAGCGCGTGGCAGAGAGTACCCCGTACTAGTCACTTCATTTCCTGTTTTACTCTCAAATAGAGTGAAGAAAAACAACTGTCTCTATGCCTCGGTATGACCCCTAATTTATTTTCTCAGCAGTGCTCCTCAAAAGAAACGTCGCCTTCCCTCTAGGCGCTCACATTTGAGTTCCCGGAGCATCTCCGTAACACCTGTGTGTTGTTCTAATCTATCACTAACAAATCTACTAGTTGCTTCTGAATTGCTTCGATGTCTTCGTTTAATCCGACCTGGAATGGATCCCAAACTCTCGCGCAGTACTCAAGAATAGGTCAATATAGCACTGGACGAAGTGATCAGGCAGTGGAGAGCAATAAACGAGGAAATGGGAATACCAAAGACCCATGTGGGGGACAAAAAGGACAACAGGGCTCAAGTGGACTGCCTAGCTTTTGCAGACGATATAGCAACAGTAAGTGCGACGGAAGAAGACGCAAAGACACAAGTAAGGTAGCCAGAAAGGTGGGACTGAGGATCGCCTGTAACAAGACAAAGACATTAAATACCACTGCAGACTGGTAAACACCGGAAGGCACTGTGCAAATGGTGGACAAATTTGAATACCTGGGAGAATTTATAACAGGAAGGAACAGGAGCAAGGAGGGAATAACAGAGAGGATAAAGAAGATGAGGTCAGCCTTCTGCATGACGAAAGACATATACAATAAAAAGAATATATCCACAGACGCAAAGATAAGCCAGTACAAGGCAACGGTGAGGAATGCAGTATTATATGCTGCTGAGACGATGACACTAGGAAGAAATGGGGCAGAACAACTAGAGAAAGAAGAGAGAAAAATACTGAGAAAACTACTAGGTCCCAAAAGAGGTGGAGAGAGGTGGATGCGAAGACCTAGGGAAGAATTGTACCGGACATGAGAACAATATCTGGGGAAATCAGACTCAAAAGGGCAAGGTTTGCTGGACATGTAGTTAGGATGAGTATGGACAGAATGACGAAGAGAGTGTGGGAAACAACAGGGAGGACAAGGGGAAAGACAGGAACAAAGTGGGTTGTTGAACGTCGGGAAGGACTGGTTGGAATTGGGGGTCAAGGTCGAAGGAAAGGAAAATTGGAGGAACAAATATACACCGACCAATATGCCAGAGATGAATGACAGAAAAGAATACAGGAAAAGATTAAGAGTGTCACCAGTGGAGCCGACAGGAGAAACGGAAACTGAAGATCTCGGAAGAAGAACGGGAGAGAAGAAGAGAAAGAATGAAGAGGTTCTGGGAAAAGAAGAGGAAAATGCAGTCCACGAAGGGGCTACCCGTGGTCCTACAGAGACCGTAACGCAAGAAGAAGAAGAAGAATAGGTCGCACTAGCGTCCTATATGCGGACTCCTTTACAGATGAACCACACTTTCGTAGAATTCTCCCAATAAGTCGAAGTCGACCATTCACCTTTCCTACCACAATCTTCATACGCTCGTTCCATTTCATACCGCTTTGCAACGTTATGTCCTGATATTTAACCGATGTGACTGTGTCAAATAGGACACTACTAATGCTGTATTACGGGTTTGTTTTTCCTACTCGTCCACATTAACTGACATTTTTCTACATTTAGGGCTAGCTGCCATTCATCACACCAACTAGAAATTTTGTCTAAGTCATCTTGTGTCCTCCTACAGTCACTCTGAAACGCCCCCTTAGAACAATTGTACAATATGAAACGTCCCCTTAGAACAATTGTACAAGACTGTGCTTAACCTGACACATAATAATTTTAGCGCAACGCAATCTGACTATCAAAAATCCCTGCAAAAGAATGGCCCTGAGTAACATTAAACTATACCTTTCAGAAATCACTTACCTCACAAAAATCTTCGTTGCTCGAACTACTGCAATACAGCGAGCGCCACTACTGCCAGCTAAATAAAAGATTCAAACTACTGAAGGCACTAACTACTGATAGGGATGGTTAGCAAATGAAAGATATTAATAGAGAACAAACAATGTATTTACCTTAATATTCATAATTGACATCCAGTATTACAAATTATCAAAACTCCGCCATCTCTCTGCCCACATCCACCACTGCTGGCGGCTCACCTCCAACTGCCCAACGCTACGCGCTGTTCACATCCAGCTGTAGCAGTTCATGACAACAATGGCAGACAACAATGCAAACTAGCCACATACTGCACACAGCACAGCCAGTGATTTTCATATAGAGCGCTACGTGGCATTACCCATATAAAAATCTAAACAGCCTACTTACATAGCCCCCATGCTCCCCACAAAAAATTTTACAAAATATTTTTGGGCAGTGGCCAATAAAGATTTGATAAAATTTTTCATAATTACAATAACAAAGATATCAAATGCACACACTTATTGATACAATGTTGGTCAACAGCTAAAATTTTTTTCACAGTCAATAAAGACAGTCCAGATTGTTCATCATAAGAGTAAACCTGCAGTTTGTTTGCTCAAAGTCTGAGCAGTAAAATACAATGCACACGGAAGTAGTGGATTTCCATGCAGTCTTGAAGAAGTAGTATTGTCCTTCCAACGGTAAGACAGTGCTGACTCTTGACATGCTGACAGGTAATGGGCCACAACAGAGCAAACCCACAGCAGAGTCAGTCGACGTTTCGAAGAATATTGGTAGGTAGGTCATCACAGAGTAGACCCACTGTAGTCCTGGTAGAGATTGTGGTATTGGTGGGCCACCAGAGGTGCAGACCCACTGTAGTCCTTGTAGAGATGGCCAGCAGCCATCTGTTGCGACTGTGCAGGTGCACAATCACCATTGAAGAGTCTTGCGGATAATAGAGCAAGTCCATAACCACCACTTGTGCACGCACAAAGTTTTTGGGAATTGTCCTTAGGACCAGCAATGCTGTTATCCAGTCCCTTGCTGAATTAGTAACACACGTGCAAACACTAACAGTCCCAACTTCTCACATAGTGTCCATATAGTATGACCAACAGAAAAGTGTGCAGTGAAATGAATGCTTACAAGTTAATAATATGATGAACTGGTGTCAATTACAATTTTATGACGTAAGAATACAATTACAAAGGTACAAAATACATCATTAAAAACATAACAATACAGATAACATTTGTAGTAATAGGGGCTTTACAAAAGAATAGAAATAAACATATACATCAGTGTTACACGAATGATGACATGAGTACAAAAATAAAAGATCAGAATCACTTTCGAAACATCAATTTCACACATGAGCATTAAAACAAAACAGAATAAATAATGTCTAAGCATCATTACAAAGAAAATAACAGAGTATTAGAAAAATTCTACAACATAGCTCTCATCAGCTAAACACATAAAGACAGGAAAAACACAAATACAGAAGGGTACACAAACATATAGCGGAATAATAGAAGGAAAGGACAGGGTTTGTTTTACTGCAGTATTTTCAAAACTTTCTTTACTTCTCGGAGATCTCCCTTCATTCATCATTATTCCCAAAAAGTCCTATCTATACCTCCTTCCTGTATTCTATTCATATTATTTCTGATTGTACAATACTCATTTGGGCCCAATCTTTTCATATCACTTCGCATTCCATTCTTTACCTATTCTCCATAGTCAGTTTCTTATATAGTCTACCCCCTCTTAAGCTAACTTAAATCTACTGAGCTCAGATATATATACCAAGGGACGAGGCAATGCAGCATCACGTAACACAGTTAATATAAACAGCAATGAAAAAAAAACGCAGATTTGCGAAGCAAGCAGCATTAAGAAATTAGCAAAAGTCAAATTCAATAACACTATACCTGGCAAACAGTAGCAACTTATACCTAGACATGACATAGCTCAAGCAGAATAAATATTACAGTAAAAACAACAGTGCAGACAAGGGAAATGTCTATTCACATCTTAATGTCTATGTAATTAAAGTGGTGCACCATAACAACTTATTGTAAAAAAAAAATATTACCATGTACTTGAAAAGAAAATTATGTGTTACTGTTACTAGTTCCTTCTTATTGTTCTTCCCTTTCCAAGTGCTCCCTTTTTAAAGAATGTGGATCATAAAATAATTATTTAATAGATCTGTTGACAGAAAGAGTTCACATTAGCAAATGCATCTCAGTTTATTTTATAAAACTAATGCTGCAACACAGCTGGAAACCAGATATTAAATGAAATAAGCAACTATGAAAAGCAAAGCATAAAAATATCATTCAATAGTCATGTGGCATTTCGTAAGTCAGTAGCACTCAACTCTCGGAGAAAGACACTTGTCATAATCAGGTGTGCAGATGTAAAAATATTTCTTGTCATTTTGTTAGGCATTTCAGTAAATATCATAAATTTTTAGGTAACGAGGGTGTCGCATTAGCGATGAAAGGCACATCCTAATGGCTTATTCTCCAGGTGTTTGACACAGCTGTGTGCCCACAACGCATTACAAAAATCATATGTGTTCAAGTAACACGCTAATGGCTTTCTTTTCTACCTGAGCGTCTGAAAAGGCTTGTTCTCCAGGTGTCTGACACACCTGGGTGCCCACGTCGTATTATGTGCAGGTGGTCACTTAACTTTCTTATGGAAATATTTACGACAGCAGTTTCCGCTACAGTGACAGTCTCATATAAAAATATTTCACAGGTCAAGAATTTGCGTTACAAATCTGTAGAGACAAAATCCAATTGACATAACAGAGTCCAAAAAATTTTCGTCGGCATTGTAATACATTCACGCATTTACATACATTTCATAACTCTTAAAGTACGATTCTTGGTTTCCAACAACCTTTTTCACAAACCAGAGTCCCTAACCACTACTCATTATTCCCTACCTTATTCGTCGACACTTCTTCAATATTTCATCATAACAGATACATAGCATACTCAAATAACTCATATAGCATCAGCTTATTGATCATAAACATACCGCAACAGCATAATACACATAGTCATCGTAAAAATAACACCATAACACCTCAGTCAAATCTCAAAAACGTCGTAGCTTTCTGCAATTGTTTCAAAATCTAAAGAAAATTCTCTGCTCATTTCAGTAGTGTCATCTACCTCAAACGTACTTTAAAAATCATGATCTCACACCAAATACATCATTCAAAGCTTTCATAGTATCACAATGGTACCAAAAAATATGAACAGTTCACACAGTACAGACAAAATACAATTTCGTAAGTGTGAAGTTACCCAACTGTGCAATTGCGTAAACATCTGTCACTGACGTAGTAAAAAGGTTTGTCTCTCTCAGTTAACTGATCAGATAGCTGTGTAATTTATGTGTTAGAGAAATATGGTACCGATGTGTAAAGTTGTATAAGCAAATACCATATTAGCTAGGGCTCCTTGTGCTTGCCAAACACATGGTACACAAAGTAGGCGTGTACCCCCCTGAGGTTTATTGTAATTATACCCTCAGGTGTTACAGATTACAGCAATGGAATGAAATGTATCACGAAAAACTTTCTTTGTAATTCAAAAATCTTTAAAAATAAATGTTTTAAGTACAAAATTAATCACTCAAATACGTGTCCTGTGGCGCTAAATGTGCGTCTTGCTGTAAGATAATCTCTGGGAAGTGTCGTAGTTATTGTCCTCCGAAAGCTAAGTTCTGCAGAAGTCAATGTACTTACCTCATGATAAACAAAGTGAAATGCTTTGCGTATAGATAACTTAGTTATTACGCTTATTGCCGCGATGAAGGAATTATTGTGCTGTAAAGTATTGTTGTGCTACGGAAAAGGCTGTCTCATTGTAGCTATACCACAAAAGTTACTACTAAAACATGTCTCACTTTATAGAAGAATTCAGAAAAAACTGTGCAGATATAAAACAGATACACCGCAAAAGCAACATTGTAAATTGTCACGCATTAGCAGCGTCGTGATAAAATCGTGTAGGTGTCACATAAACTAACCACTGTGTCATCTGGTATCTCACAGAAAGTACTTTAAATCCAGAATGTATTTTCAAGTAAACAAAATGTTGCATTGAAATCTCATTAGCAGTACTGTGAGCCTTATAGTTATTACGTAATCGTGCAACTAACAAGGAGGAATGTATAAATAACCACACTGTGTCGTCTGTTCGCAATAACAATGCATTCGCAATTACTTGTCTAAGTTACCTATGTTCTTGACTGGATGGTTAGTTAGCTTTAAAACATAGTTGCATGTTAACAGTTTCTCAGTGTGACAAATTGTACAAGTAGCGTGAAGTGAAAATTGCAAAGACTAAGTTAAAAAGCAGATTATCTGTCAATAAATGGTTTTACATGAGAAATGTGGTGTAAACCTTTACTCTTCCTAGTACGCAGAGTTTCAACTTCAACGCAATTATCATGTGGTATTCGTCCGTAAAGAATACTGGAACTTTGCTCAAGGTTAGCGTCAATGTTATTTTTCCCTGAGCCAGTGGGCGCAGGTGGCTGCCTGTGGTGCGAGTCATTGTCTGTTTCTTTGTTGGCGCGCGCCGTTACTGGGATTAGGTGGCCTAACTTCCACAAATTCGCCTTGCCCAGAGGGCCCAGCTCTGTTAGAAACCCGCCAGTTCTGATGAAATTCACGTCTGTCGTTTTGTCGGTAGTTTACATAGTTTCTTGTTTGTCGGTCATGTGGTGGAGAATTTCTCACGGAATCGTAACTGCGCGCTGAACTGTTACGTCTGAAATTATTCTGTCTCCCTTGATAATAATAGTTCTGATTACCATATTGTCTGTTTCTATGGTTATCTGTGTCATTTTCATTACTACGGAAATGCGATCTTTCTCTGTAACTATTACTCTGCCAGTGGTTGTCATACGGGTGGTGTCTCTTTTGGTCACGATTTACGTTGTAAGAATAGAATTGACGTGTCCTGTTATTGTTTCTGTCGTCACGGAATTGTGACGGATGTGACCTGTAGTGATTGTTTTCCTGTTTTCGCATCCCACGACTGTCTGTGTCAATTTCTAATTCTTGTAACAGTCCCTGAAAAGCTTCAATGTCGTCTTTGCAACGTCCTGCTAAAATAATATGTCGTAAATTTTCAGGCAGTTTGATTAAGCAAATGCGGATGAGTTCTGAGGGGCTGTATGGGTTTGACAGGTATTGATTCTTGTGCAACATGTCTTCAAAATATTTCACAAGACTGGAAAATTCAGATTGTTCAAAGTGTTTCATCATCATGATGCTATGTTTTACGCGGTCTTGTGTAGCTTGAGACCAATACGCTGAGAGGAAGGCGTGGTAAAATTCTCCTTCACTGTGACAATCGTGAATGACTGATCGCATTCTTACAGCTGGTTCATTCTCCAAGTAGCCACACATAAATTCTAACCTGTGCTCCAATGACCAGTTGGGAGGAAAACAATGAGAGAATTGATGGAGCCACGCTTGTGGATGAATGTCGTTGGCAGAATTCTTAAATGTTTTGAATTTAGGTGTAGTAATGAACAGCTTATAATCAAAATCATCATGTCGGCGAGTAGCATATCGGTCATTGTTACGTCGTGTCGGCGATTCCATCTCAAAATTCGGTGTACCTTGCCAATTTCTTTCATAATTACCGAAAAGCCCTGTGTTAGTATTTTGTGGCTGTTCCGTATTTCTATGTCCCTCTTCCCTTATTGGGGCGCGAGTGTCCTCTGAAATACGTAATTCTTGTATTACCCGTGTCAGCTGATCTTGTACTTCCCGCATTTCTCTTTTGTATTGCGTATTAATTTGATTCTGATTTTGTTTGAATTTCCTTATTTGTTCATACTCTTCTGTGTCAGTGAAGGCTACGGGTCTTGTGTCATTCAGATCATCATCTACCTTTGTAGATAAGTTAGTGACCTGATCCGAAAGTTCAGCTACTTTCTCCGATAGTGAACACATTTCCTCAGTGTGTTTTTCTGAACCAAGTTTCAGAGTGTCCAATTGTGTTGAAATCGAATCTACTGTGTTCTTTAAGTTTTCCTGAGTTTTTGCCAGTTGCGTAACCGAATCGGTAGATGCAACTGAGTCAATTTTAGCCCACAAGGTCTCATGATTTTCATGAACAATGGTTTGCAGCGCTTTTATGGCTGCTTCGTGATTCTGTAATGCATTTTCATGCCGCGAAAAAATAGGTTGGAAATGCTCACAAATTTGTGTTTTTACGTCATTACAGACTTTTTGACATTTCGATTCGATGTTATGTAACTCAGTAGTTAAATCTTCACGTGTTTGTTCAAGTGTGGTGTCTAACTTCCGAAGATTTTGTTCCATTGTGTCTAACTTTTGCTGTGTTTGTCTCTGGTGTTGTTCCACTGTGTCTAACTTTTGAAGCTTTTGCTGTGTTTGTCTCTGATTTTGTTCCATTTGTTGCATTAGTTGTAATAACAATGCATTAGTGTCTGGAATCTGTTCCTCTACTCTTTTCGGCAGTGCATTTGCACCGGCAACATTCACATTTTGACAAGCTGAAAATGTGTCTTGACTTATTTGAGAAAACGGTGAGGACGCAAAACCTGAATCTACAGTATTTGCAAAATTGTGTCCTATCATTTCGGATTCCTGAGGCGAGCTGTTGCCGACCGATCGATCGACAATGCTTCCCTGTTCACTACCTGTTTCACTGCCTACGCCATTGTCTGACGCCCGCTCCATTTCCCTATGCACAGTTACCAAATTACTACTTTGAATATTAGTTAACTCATTACATGGTGGGGCCAACACACTGCTTTCGTCTTCACTGTCATTTCTTAGTTTACTTTGGAGCCGAGTGTTACGTTTTTCACACGCCATTATTGTCACAATCTTTCACACGATGACACAGAAAAGCACAATTTGAATAGCAAAAATAAGAGAACACATTAACATAGCACTGAAAATAATATCTAGTTAATTGCAGCAGCGAAATACTTGGCGCAAACCTACATGCATGCCACAACTGTTTTACTGTACAACAATGAAAGACTGCAACTACCAAGGAGATTCTCTCTACAATTACGCGCTAAAGCTACACTAAATACACAAACTACAAGAAAAAATCAGAAGATTCCAGTGAGGTATCCTAGGCTAAGGGTCGACATATGAAACGCCCCCTTAGAACAATTGTACAATATGAAACGTCCCCTTAGAACAATTGTACAAGACTGTGCTTAACCTGACACACAATAATTTTAGCGCAACGCAATCTGACTATCAAAAATCCCTGCAAAAGAATGGCCCTGAGTAACATTAAACTATACCTTTCAGAAATCACTTACCTCACAAAAATCTTCGTTGCTCGAACTACTGCAATACAGCGAGCGCCACTACTGCCAGCTAAATAAAAGATTCAAACTACTGAAGGCACTAACTACTGATAGGGATGGTTAGCAAATGAAAGATATTAATAGAGAACAAACAATGTATTTACCTTAATATTCATAATTGACATCCAGTATTACAAATTATCAAAACTCCGCCATCTCTCTGCCCACATCCACCACTGCTGGCGGCTCACCTCCAACTGCCCAACGCTACGCGCTGTTCACATCCAGCTGTAGCAGTTCATGACAACAATGGCAGACAACAATGCAAACTAGCCACATACTGCACACAGCACAGCCAGTGATTTTCATATAGAGCGCTACGTGGCATTACCCATATAAAAATCTAAACAGCCTACTTACAACTCAACTTCATTGCCTTACCGTACACTAGCGATGTTCATAATATATCGATATGCCGATGTATCGATATTTTACACAAAGAAAAATGGTTCAAATGGCTCTACCGAGCGAGGTTGCGCAGTGGTTAGCACACTGGACTCGCATTCGGGAGGACGACGGTTCAGTCCCGTCTCCGGCCATCCTGATTTAGGTTTTTCCGTGATTTCCCTAAATCGCTTCAGGCAAATGCCGGGATGGTTCCTTGGAAAGGGCACGGCCGATTTCATTCCCCATCCTTCCCTCACCCGAGCTTGCGCTCCGTCTCTAATGACCTCGCTGTCGACGGGACGTTAAACACTAATCTCCTCCTCCCCTCTAAATGGCTCTAAGCACTATGGGACTTAACATCTGAGGCCATCACTCCCCTAGACTTAGAACTGCTTAAACCTAACTAACCTAAGGACATCACACACATCCATGCCCGAGGCAGGATTCGAACCTGCGACCGTAGCAGCAGCGCGGTTCCGGACTGAAGCGGCTAGAACCGCTCAGCCACAACGGCCGGCTTTACACAAAGACTGTGTCGCTATATATTCAGGGCAATATTTCTTCACCGATATATCGACATCGAAATCGCCATATCAAGTGTCGATATTTTTATTTTATATTATTTTTTGCAATTGTCAGTGAATATTTGAAATTGTTCTTCTGTAACTGTAGTAGAATATAATTTTACTTTCACTCTGTGAAGGAGACTTACTGCTTTTTGAGCATTCATCACGTGCAGTCTTTCTCTCTGACTGTGTAAAGCAAGTACACATGGTACAAAGAAGTAGTCCGATTGCACATGGGGAGTAGCGGTGTGAGTGGAAGAATAAGATTTCCGAAGTGAAGAAATAGCAGACGAGATGTATTAAGAAATAATTTTTGACGCAGCTAGTGTGCTATTTCTTCACATCGGCATTCTTCAAAAACAACTGCAGAAAATGATGAATAAAAATCTATATGACAAGACTGGTCTTTGCGGTGGGTGGAGACGTGTGAGGGGAAATGCGCTTCCAGCTGAAGCTGCAACACTTAACTTTACCATGCAATTTTGACATTACAGCTGCTACGTAGCTGACGTTTACAGAAATGAAAAAAGTCGACTTTAAGTGAACTGGATAAATTTGAAATATGACGAAACCGAATGACAGACCCATCGGACAGCTTCTGTTGTGCCACTTACACGCAGTTACCATTGTTGGCAAATTGGTTACCGCTAAGCGTGAACGAGCCTCGTTTTCCTTTAAATTCATGCTCTAATTGGGATAGGCAAGCTGCTAGCTTGTTGACGTACAGGATATCTAGTAATAAATCAGTACTTAAATATACAGCTCTAAAACCAGCCGTATATTTACAATGTGCAGCCGATGTTTTTATAGGCCGGTACATTGAACTTTTTTCGTCGATAAATCGTTATATCGATACTTTTTTCTTTATATCTAGGCTCACAATGATGTTTTTTTTTAATTGTCGATTTATGGGATTCCCAATATTTTTAAAAATACCAACAGCCTTGCCGTTCACCAAGTTTGCTGCCCATCCTATCCACCAAATCATTAATGTATACCACGCTTCCCAGGGACACTCCTGACAATACCCTTGTGTCTAATAGACATTCGCCGCCGAGGACAACATATTGGGTTCTATAAATTAAGAAGTCTTCGAGCCATTCACTTACATTATCTGTGAACCTACTCCATATGCTCGTACCTTCTTTAATAGCCTGCAACGGGGCACCGTGTCAAACGCTTCCTGGAAATCTAGAAATATGAAATCTGCCTGTTGTCGAGCATCCATAGTTCGTAACATATCGCCGGCCGGTGTGGCCAAGCGGTTCTACGCGCTACAGTCTGGGACCGAACGATCGCTACGGTCGCAGGTTCGAATCCTGACTCGGGCATGGATGTGTGTGATGTCCTTAGGTTAGTTAGGTTTAAGTAGTTCTAAGTTCTAGGGGACTGATGACCTCAGAAGTTAAGTCCCATAGTGCTGAGAGCCATTTGAACCATTTTCGTAACATATCATGTGAGAAAGGGGCAAGCTGAGTTTCGCACGTGCCTTTGGAAAAGGCCGGGAGATAAGGGAAGATTTCAAGCAAATATTCTGTAATCACATACTGGATTGTAAGACTTATCCAGGAGAGATATAGATTAAGATCAGAACGTAGTAGTGAAGAAGAGCAGATCGAAGGTTAAGAGAATCGTCTGGAAGAGTCAGTGTGCAAAGAAGTTGGATACTGAGGTAATGAGGAATGATGAGATGCACTTGAAATTCTCAGAGGCTGTAGATACTACCGTAATGAATACCGCAGTAGACAGTTTTTCTCTAAAAAGGGCAGTCACAGAAGTTGGACAGGTCAACATAGGTACCAGGAAGGAAACTGTGAAGACAGCTTAGCTAACAGATCTGATCGACAAAAGAAGGAAGCTCAAAAATCTTCAGGGAAACTCAAGAATAAGGCAAATAAGTCACTTACTAATGAAATAAAAAGAAAGTGCAGGGAAGCCAGAACAAAATGGCTGCCAGAAAAATGAGAAGAAATCGAAAACGAAATGGTAGTTGGCAGGACTGATTCCACATATAGAAAAGTCAAAACAACCTCTGGTGAAATTAAAAGCAAGGGCGGTAATATTGAGGGTGCAATGGAAATCCTAATGTGAAATGCAGAAGAGAGAGCGCATAGGTGGAGAGAGTACATTGAAGGGCTTGATGATGTGATATGATGTGATATACATATGATGTGATTCAGGAAGAAATGGGAGTAGATACGGAAGACATAGATGATCTAGTATTAGAGTCTACTTTTAACAGAGCTTCGGAACACTTGCGATGAAATATGGCAAAAGGAATCATCTTGAGAGGTGGCAACGAAATCACTATTCAAGTTGGTGTGCAGAATCTGCATTGTCTGGCAAAAGAAAAGTAAAACATCCAGACGATGAGGAAGTGAAAAATTTAAACTTCATGTGTTGAGGGAGATGTTATTTCAGTGATCACAAAATCGAGTCAAATTTACAAAGACCTTGGCAGTATGAGTCCACTTATCAGTACGACGTGCAATCGCTCTGGCGTGGATGCACGCAGTGATTCGGTTATGAAGAGATTCATGAAGACGTGGTATCTTCTCCTGAGGCAAGCTTGGCCACATCTGTTGTAAATGGTCCTCGATATACTAAATACTGGCACAGACAGCGTTAACGTCCGAGGTACTTTCACACAGATTCTGTCTCGGAGAGGTCCGCGAAACTTGCGGGCCACGGGAGTACCTCAACAACACACAGAAAGTTCATAGAGATTCATGACGTGTGTGGACGAGTATTGTTGTGTTGAAAAATGTCATCAACATACTGTCCCGTGAGAGGTAACACGTGAGGGCGCAGGATTTCCGTGACATTCTATTGTGCTTAATCAATACCAGCTGTGACCTGAAGTCATACCTGATTGATCCCTACAACATTTTAGCAAGGGTAGCACTGTTGGGCCCGTGCAGAATAATGGAAAAATGGGACTTCTTCAAAGGTCGCTAACATACTCGCTGACAACGGTCATCTAGGGCGTTGCAGAACTGCACTTCATACATGAACACAACATGGGGTCGTTCGCCAGCAGTCTATGATTCACGGTCACACATACCTTTGAGGTGCAATGTTAAGGGCAGGCTATGCTTCAGATGGTAATCCCATAGTCAGACTGCTGCTAATCTACGACCAATAGTTGGAGAGAGTTCATTACTTTTTGCAAGATGGCAAGAGCGAATATGAAGGGGTTACGATGTGATTGGTGCACAATATAGCGATCTTCCCTTGTAGACTCAGACTTGATCGAGAAGCTTGACGATGAGCATGTCTGCTCTCACGTTCCCAGGCAGTCAGGCTGTCACAGGCCTCACGAATCTGGACACTGAATGATTCGACCAGATGGCCAAATGGAGACTCATAACGAGATTCCTTTCAGACTCTGTCAGTTGCTGATAACACTGCCTCGTACGAGTACGCCGCATCTCCGCGTCCGACTGAGCAATCACTCAATATCTGACGCCGTTCACGCCACTTATAAAGCCTACCCTACCAGGTTTTGCAACACCGTTAACGTTCTTAGAGAATTGCAACTCAAATAATACCCACAGATAGTGTGAACGCGTGCGACGTGCCATTGACATCCGCCAAAGTCTTCTGTGTGCTTCACTTTTTTTGTCATGCAGCTTATGAGTCTGGAGATATACCATCAGACTTCCGATGATGATGATGATGATGTTTGGTTTGTGGGGCGCTCAACTGCGTGGTTGTCAGCGCCCGTACAATTACCCAATCTTTGCTCAGTCCAATTTCGCCACTGTCCTGGATGATGATGAAATGATGAGGACAACACAAACACCCAGTCATCTCGAGGCAGGTGAAAATCCCTGACCCCGCCGGGAATCGAACCCGGGACCCCGTGCTCGGGAAGCGAGAACGCTACCGCGAGACCACGAGCGGCGGACATCAGACTTCCGAAAAATCTCAAGGACAAAGTTCCGAAGATAGCAAGAACAGATAAGGGAGAGAGAGCTATCGCGCAATGAGCTTATTGGCTCATGCATCAAGTTGCTGACAAGAGTAATACACAGAAGAACAGAAAAGAACATTGAAGACCTGTTACATGACGATCAGTTTGGCTTTCGGAAAGATAAAGGCACCAGATAGGTGTGTGTGTGTGTGTGTGTGTGTGTGTGTGTGTGTGTGTGTATTAAACCGGGGTCCTAGAAACGACAGAGACGCTTTGTCCCGCTGTAGCCCCCAGTGGTTCACAACCCCACAACAGGCCACCCACCTCAACGCCACCCCACACCGAAGTCAGGATTATAATGCGGTTCGGCCCTCTGTGGACCCCCCCCTCCCCCCAGGAGACGAGTGTAACCCCAAATGTTTGCGAGGTAGAGTAATGATGGTGAACGCGTACGTGGAGACGTCTTAGTGTAGCAATCGCCGACATCGTGTAACTGAGGAAGAGTAAGGGGAACCAGCCCGCATTCGCCGAGGCAGATGGAAAACCGCCTTAAAAACCACACCGGACGTCGACGCTAATTCGCCGGGCGGATTCGTTTCGAGGACCGGCACGCCTTCCCGCTCAGGAAGCAGCGCGTTAGACCGCGCGGCTAAGCGGGCGGCCACCAGACAGGTAGTTCTCAAAATGAAAACCAGACCTAGGAAAAATCAGACACTTTCATAGGATTTGTCGACCTATAAAAAGCGTTCGACAGTTTGAAATGGTGCAAGATGTTCGAAATTCTGAGAAAACAGGAGGTAGCTATAGGGAAAGACGGACAATATGTACAATATGTACAAGAACCAAGAGGTAGCAAGAACGAAGTTTTCGGATTTAAAAAGGTACAAGACAGCGATGTAGTCTTACCCCCCTTCTGCTCACTCTATACATTGAAGGAACAGTGACAGAAAGGTTCAAGAGTGGGATTAAATTTCATGGTGAAAGAATATCAATGATAAGATTCGCTGATGACATTGCTACCTTCAGTGAAAGTAAAGAAGGATTACTGGACGTGTAAGAGGTGTTCGAGATGAAGATAATAAACTTAATGACTGCGGGTGGATCGAAAAAAGACGAAAGTAATGAGAAGTATGCAAAAGGAGATATGCAATAAACATAACATTAAAATTGGGGACTACGTATTAGATGAAGTTAATGAATTCCGCTACCTCTGAAGCAAAATAAAAGGTGACGGACACAGAAAGAAGAATACAAAAAAGGAGATTAGCACAGGTAAAGAGCGCATCCTGGGCAATACAAGTCGGCTAGTATAAAAAATCTGCTTTGATTTGAGGAAGTAATTCCTGAGAATATACGTTTGGAGCAACGCATTGTATGGTAATGAACCATGGAATGTAGGGTAACTGGAACAGAAGAGAAGTGTTGGCAATGTGGTACTGTGGAACGGTACTGAAAGTGAACTGATAACAATTGAAGAGGCTTTCCGTAGAATCGACGAAAGAAGGAACGCATGCAAAGCACCCACAAGAAGGCAGGAAAGGATGGGAGAATATGCGTTGAGACGTTAGGGAATAACTCCATGCAACTAGAGACAGCCATACTGTAGGGAAAGACAGAGGTTGCAATGCATCTAACAAATAATTGAGTGCGTGAGGTGCCAGTGCTACTAATATCCTTAACAAAGATTTGCTGCAAATTCTGGAACATGTTCTGAATTCGAAAATAATAGTTCTCCAAGACACATGAAAGCTATGTCCACGAATCAGCACAGTTTTGGAAACCATCGCTCGTGTGAAACTCATCTTGCCCTTTTCTCACATGACATGCTGCGAACTATGGATGAAGGGCAACAGGCGGATTCTGTATTTCTAGGTTTCCGGAAAGCGTTTGACACGGTTCCCCATTGCAGGCTGTTAAAGGAGGTACGAGCACATGGAATTGGTTCACTGAATGTGAGTGGCTCGAAGACTTCTTAAGTAATAGAACCCAGTATATATAATAATGTTTTTTTCATAATTCGGGGCCACAATCATAATACACTCCTGGAAATGGAAAAAAGAACACATTGACACCGGTGTGTCAGACCCACCATACTTGCTCCGGACACTGCGATAGGGCTGTACAAGCAATGATCACACGCACGGCACAGCAGACACACCAAGAACCGCGGTGTTGGCCGTCGAATGGCGCTAGCTGCGCAGCATTTGTGCACTGCCGCCGTCAGTGTCAGCCAGTTTGCCGTGGCATACGGAGCTCCATCGCAGTCTTTAACACTAGCTGCTCAAGAAGAAGAAGAAGAAGAAGTCTTTAACACTGGTAGCATGCCGCGACAGCGTGGACGTGAACCGTATGTGCAGTTGACGGACTTTGAGCGAGGGCGTATAGTGGGCATGCGGGAGGCCGGGTGGACGTACCGCCGAATTGCTCAACACGTGGGGCGTGAGGTCTCCACAGTACATCGATGTTGTCGCCAGTGGTCGGCGGAAGGTGCACGTGCCCGTCGACCTGGGACCGGACCGCAGCGACGCACGGATGCACGCCAAGACCGTAGGATCCTACGCAGTGCCGTAGGGGACCGCACCGCCACTTCCCAGCAAATTAGGGACACTGTTGCTCCTGGGGTATCGGCGAGGACCATTCGCAACCGTCTCCATGAAGCTGGGCTACGGTCCCGCACACCGTTAGGCCGTCTTCCGCTCACGCCCCAACATCGTGCAGCCCGCCTCCAGTGGTGTCGCGACAAGCGTGAATGGAGGGACGAATGGAGACGTGTCGTCTTCAGCGATGAGAGTCGCTTCTGCCTTGGTGCCAATGATGGTCGTATGCGTGTTTGGCGCCGTGCAGGTGAGCGCCACAATCAGGACTGCATACGACCGAGGCACACAGGGCCAACACCCGGCATCATGGTGTGGGGAGCGATCTCCTACACTGGCCGTACACCACTGGTGATCGTCGAAGGGACACTGAATAGTGCACGGTACATCCAAACCGTCATCGAACCCATCGTTCTACCATTCCTAGACCGGCAAGGGAACTTGCTGTTCCAACAGGACAATGCACGTCCGCATGTATCCCGTGCCACCCAACGTGCTCTAGAAGGTGTAAGTCAACTACCCTGGCCAGCAAGATCTCCGGATCTGTCCCCCATTGAGCATGTTTGGGACTGGATGAAGCGTCGTCTCACGCGGTCTGCACGTCCAGCACGAACGCTGGTCCAACTGAGGCGCCAGGTGGAAATGGCATGGCAAGCCGTTCCACAGGACTACATCCAGCATCTCTACGATCGTCTCCATGGGAGAATAGCAGCCTGCATTGCTGCGAAAGGTGGATATACACTGTACTAGTGCCGACATTGTGCATGCTCTGTTGCCTGAGTCTATGTGCCTGTGGTTCTGTCAGTGTGATCGTGTGATGTATCTGACCCCAGGAATGTGTCAATAAAGTTTCCCCTTCCTGGGACAATGAATTCACGGTGTTCTTATTTCAATTTCCAGGAGTGTAATTGAGGACGTGAGGTGCCAGTGCCACTAATATCCTTAACAAAGATTTGCTGCAAATTCTGGAACATGTTCTGAATTCGAAAATAATAGTTCTCCAAGACACATGAAAGCTATGTCCACGAATCAGCACAGTTTTGGAAACCATCGCTCGTGTGAAACTCATCTTGCCCGTTTCTCACATTACATGCTGCGAACTTTGGATGAAGGGCAACAGGCGGATTCTGTATTTCTAGGTTTCCGGAAAGCGTTTGACACGGTTCCCCATTGCAGGCTGTTAAAGGAGGTACGAGCACATGGAATTGGTTCACTGAATGTGAGTGGCTCGAAGACTTCTTAAGTAATAGAACCCAGTATATATAATAATGTTTTTTTTCATAATTCGGGGCCACAGTCATAATATATTTCTTTAAAGTCAGTACCGCCATTAGACTGTTGTTTATTTACAGTGTTACATTTACACTTATACAATCATGATTTCGGCTTCAAACTGCCATTATCAAGTGTTTCAAGTTTTATAATTGCCTAAGATGGCATACCGTCGTATTAAAATACACTATTAGACACATTGTCTAAGAGTCAATATTTCTGGCAGAGCCTACTGTTTTGTTTCATTACTGAGTACACCATTTCACGAGTGTACCGTGAACATCAGGAACCTGGTAAAATACCAAATCTTCGACATCCCTGCTGCTGCGCAGAGATCCTGCTAGAACGGGACGAACGATGACTGAAGAAAATCGTTCAACGTGACAGAAGTGCTGCTGGTTTCAAAGGTGAGCCATCAATAAGTATCAGCGTGCGAACCATTCAACGAAATATCACCGATATGGGCTTTCGGAACCGAAGGCCCACTCGTCTACCCTTGATGACTGCACGACACAAAGCTTTACACTTCGCTTAGGCCTATCAACACCGACATTGGACTGTTGATGACTGGAAACATGTAGCCTGGATGGACGATTCTCGTTTCAGATTGTATGGGCCGGATGGACCTGTACGGGCATGGAGACAACCTCATGAATCCATGGATCCTGTACGTCAGCAGGGGACTGTTGAAGCTGATGGAGGCTCTGTAATGACGTGAATCGACTACAGTTGGAGTGATATGAGACCCCTGATACGCCTAGAATCGACTCTGACAGGTGACACGTACGTAAGCATCCTGTCTGATCACATGCACCCATTCATGTCCATTGTGCATTCGAACGGACTTTGGCAATTCCAGGAGAACAATGCGACACCCCACATGTCGGAATTGCTACACAGAGGCTCCAGGAACACTCTTCTGAGTTTAAACACTTCCGCTGGCCGCCAAACTCTCCAGACATGAACATCACTGAGCATATCTGGCGTGCTTGGTAACGTGCTGTTCAGAATAGATCTCCAGCCCCTCGCATTCTTACGGATTTACGGATAGCCCTGCAGGATTCCTGGTGTCAGTTCCCTTCACCACTACTTCAGACATTAGTCGCGTCCATGCCACGTCGTGATGTGGCACTTCTGCGTGCTCACGGGGGCCCTCCACTATATTAGGCAGTTCAGAGACAGCAAATGACCTGGAAGAGCAGTTGAACGGAATGGGCAATTTCTTGAAAGGAGGATATAAGATGAACATCAACAAAAGCAAAACGAGGATAATGGAATGTAGTCGAATTAAGTCGGGTGATGCTGCCGGAATTAAATTAGGAAATGAGACACTTAAAGTAGTAAAGGAGTTTTGCTATTTGGGGAGAAAAATAACTGATGATGGTCGAAGTAGAGAGGATATAAAATGTAGACTGGCAATGGCAAGGAAAGCGTTTCTGAAGAAGAGAAATTTTTAACATCGAGTTTAGATTTAAATGTCAGGAAGTCGTTCCTGAAAGTATTTGTATGGAGTGTAGCCATGTATGGAAGTGAAACGTGGACGATAAATAGTTTAGACAAGAGAATAGAAGCTTTCGGAATGTGGTACTACAGAATAATGATGAAGATTAGATGGGTAGGTCACATAACTAATGAGGAGGTATTGAATAAAATGGGAGAGAAGAGAAATTTGTGGCACAACTTGAGTAGAAGAAGGGATCGGTTGGTAGGGCATATTCTGAGGCATCAAGGGATCACCAATTTAGTATTGGAGGGCAGTGTGGAGAGTAAAAATAGTAGAGTGAGACCAAGTACACTAAACATATTCAGAAGGATTTAGGTTGCAGTAGGTACTGGGAGATGAAGCTTGCACAGGATAGAGCAGCAGGGAGAGATGCATCAAACCAGTCTCTGAACTGAAGACCACAACAACAACAACCAGTTCCTTTGGCTCTTCAGTGTAATAGCTGCCCTATCACACTTCCCTAGGGCACTCCTCACGATACAATGTCTCTGATTGACACTCTGCTGGGTTCTATTGCTTAAGAAGCCTTCGAGCCACTAAAATATCAGTGAACTTTTTCTATTTGCTCGTACCTCCTTTAACAGCCTGCAGTGGGACACTGTATTAGATGCTGTCAGGAAATCGAGAAATATGGAATCTGCCTGTTGCCGTGAATCCACAGCTCGAAGTATGTCAGGTGAGAAAAGAGCACGTGAGTTTCGCTTGAGTGATGGTTTCTAAAACCGTGCTGATTCATGGATATCAGGTTCTCGGTCACAAGAAAACATGAGAATATGTTCAAAGATTCAGCAGCAGGCCGATGTTAGGGATATTGGTCTGTAATTTTGCGGGGCCTTTTTTTGCCTTTCTTGTACACAACAGTCACCTGCTCTTTTTTCCAGTCGCTTGGGCCTTTGCGTTGGGCGAGGGATAATTTTACTCGGGATTCCTGGACAGTGCTCTAAATTCCGGGACATCGCGCCGAAAACTGGACGGGTGGCGGAAGCGTGTGCGGCGCGTGGCAGGTGGACGCGCCCTGCTGACGCACCCGCGCTCCCCTGCTGGGTGAGCCGACGCGACAGCGGCAGCGGCAGTGGCAGGCGGTCACGAGGCACGCGCCGCCCGCCACCCGCCAGTATCGATTGTGGCCGCCTCGCCTCGCGACGGGTCGACTCCAGCGCCGCGGCGAGCTCGCTTTAATCAGGCTGCCAGCGAGCGACCTCTTAACCCCGCCCCACCCCCTCTGCTCTCACGCTCGACTTCAACACGGTGCAGTCCTGGAATGCGGAAACGCACCACTGTCTTCATTAGAATCAGACCGTATTGTCCCAAATAGAGGTCTGCGCGGATGCGGATATCCGCGGTATTTGTTACTTGGCGGATAAAATCGCGACCGGCGCGAATATCCGCGGGTCAGCTGCGGATAATGAGCAAGGCATCTGCCCAGTACGTATGTTGTAATGTTAGTTGAAAACTTCACATCTGTTGACATTCTTGGAATCTTGCAGGGCCTGGGTAGAGCGGATGTCTGTTGTCCTCAGCCCCTGGCTACGACCGACGTATCTGTACCCAGGAGACCTGCGCCTAATCCGTTTCCGCGACCATGTCTTTTGTGTGGCCTGTGAAGTGCTCTCTGGGTGACAAACCTGCCCACTGTCTACCAGACAGGTGCCCGTTGCAATTTTCCACTGACTTCAGTTAGCGCTTTGTAGTGACCGAGTGACAACGTGCATTGTAGCAAATATCAGTGAGAGTTCTTTCTTCAAATGAACACCATATCAATGGATGCAATTTCGTGTAAGGTGAAAAAAGGTGGTTTTACATTAGTGAAGGAAAACAATTTGAAATCGCCAATTTGGAAAAAATTCACATACGTATTTGATGGCAACGAAAGGATAAAAGATATAGTGGCTTGTTTTGCATATAAAAAAGTATATTCCTACACTGGACACAGAAGTGGAACTTCAAATTTGCTAAAATATTCGTGTGAGGCTCGACAAAGTAGCATAATTACTTATTTAAAAACCAAGAGGGACGTGAAAGTTCCTGAAGTTCCGCCAAATTTGAGGACAGCCGCGACAGAAAAACTTATCAATCTTGTCAGCAAAGACATTTTACCATTCGAAGTTGTGTGTGGATCTGGGTTTCTCGAGACGGCACAGTTTCTTATTGATGTGGGAGCCAAGTACGGTGCAGTGAGTGCTAAGGAACTGCTACCTCATCCAACCACTCCTAATTTCTATAACCACTGATTTTATTGTCACTCTTCGGAAGACGAATTATTTCTTCCAGACAACGTCAATTATTGCTGGTAGTTTAACTTTTTCACAGGTGCGCCAGCGTTTTGCAGTGAAGGCCTAATACTGTAAGTATTTTCACCTGGAAATGACGAGGACTGCACGCGTAAGCTATAATATAATCGTCAGCTGACATGAATGACTTCAAAATTTGACACCTCCAAGCAGTGAGTACAAAAAAACTGTCGGTAAATGATGCAATGTGCTAGTAACAGTTTAAAACCCTCGTCATTTTCAGCTGCCTTGGCACAAGAGCAGCGAAATATAATTGTTTCCATGCACGTATTTTCATCATTTAATACTATTACATTGAATTTTATTTTTTAAAATAGCATTTCCAATCTCACGACATCCGAGCCGCTACTGTGTGTGCTCCGGAGCGCCAATGCTTCCTGTTTGGAATGGTCTGCTTTAGAGTAGGTATAGAGGATTTCCTGTGATTTAAGAAGTCAAAAGTAGTTAAGTTGTCGCAGAAATGGCACCCAAAGAATAACGATGTCATTACATACGATAATTCTAAGTACTACTGTCTATTACTATTAATTACTCATTCAAAACTTAAATATATGCGGATGTGGATAAGGAACTTGCGGATGCGGATTAATTGCTGCGGATGCGGATGCGGTTACGGATAAGGAACTTGCGGATGCGGATTGCACTTTTCTTATCCGCGCAGACCTCTAGTCCCAAACCTTTCTTCGCCTGTGCGGTACTTATTTAGTCTGTAATTCACGGCGCAGTGCAGCACACAGCAAAGGAGATCTATACTCTACAAAATCACTGTGAAGTACAGGGCTGAGAGTGATTCCCATTGTACGACGTTTTACAGTAGCATTTTCCCTTTCCGTTCACACAGGGAACGCGGGATGAATGATCGCTTAAACGTATCTCTGCACATTGCAGTCAGTCTAATCTTTCCTTCGCTGTACTTACAGGAGGAACGTGTATAAGGGGCGATCAAAAAGCTTCCGTTTGAGGGTGTTGCTGCAGCGTATATACGACGTAGAGCGTCTCCGATGAGGGTATATAAACACTGGCATATAGGCGAGAGATCACAACAATAGATGGAAACACAAGCGCCCAAAGACACTCCTTACGCCGTAGGCACACGGAGCGTGCATCCGAACGTTGAGCGTTGAGCGTGCCGAGTTTCTGACGTCATAGCGTGGAATAGCGCGATCGGGAGTCTTTCCGAACGTGCAGAGCAATATCTGGTATGTCAGATATTCTGAGCGTGCATCTGAGCGTTGACCAATAAGATGTCACAACGCCACCTACGTCACACGCACGCCGTCTCCCTTCAGTACAAAGTTGTGAGGCGCCATATTGGCATTCATTTCAAGCATATGTGTATATATGCCGTTTCTGAGCACCAGCAAATTCAGAATCACTGGAAAACACATTGTTAGTTGTGTGATTCGTTCCAATAAAATAATGAGAAACATCATATTCCTGGCAAAAGAATTATTGTAACTTGCGGATTATGAGAGTAGGTTATTTGAAGGCAGCGACACACGAAAGATCCACCCAAAACGCATTGTTCTTGGTACTATTTGTTATAATTAAATTTCAATTAGTAACATATCTACGATAAGGTTTTCTGCAACTGCTAACATAGTTCGATTATTTGCAATCTCTGTATGTTGTTGGTTTAGCGTAATGAGTAATGCCATTCTCTGATATTGATTTGGTAGTTGGAGCGGACGTTTGTGTCTTGACACTCCTAAATTTTATTTCCTAATATTCGCGTTTTTATTAGGTTCTGATACTTTATTATTAGTTTAATATAAGTATATACTATAATATTTGATGTTAATGTAAATATAAGTTTACCTTCTTTTGAGGGGTGACTTTGTTCGATTGGTTTAATCTTCAGGATAGCTTGCGCTACTTGTATAAAGATATTTTGTTCCTTTTTCTTTTGCGCTTCGTAATTCACAAGTCCGCAGCTCGTGGTCGTGCGGTAGCGTTCTCGCTTCCCGCGCCCGGGTTCCCGGGTTCGATTCCCGGCGGGGTCAGGGATTTTCTCTGCCTCGTGATGACTGGGTGTTGTGTGCTGTTCTTAGGTTAGTTCGGTTTAAGTAGTTCTAAGTTCTAGGGAACTGATGACCACAGATGTTAAGTCCCATAGTGCTCAGAGCCATTTGAACCATTTAATTCACAAGTTGCAAAGATTCTCCTACTGGGTAGGAACAGTGATTACGTAAGACTGACCTTGGGGTTTTACTAAAATGTGGGAATGATGAAATAATGTTTATCTTATGAGGAGAAGTATTCCAAATTTGTACCGCACTGTTTGTAATGGAACTTTTATATGTCTCTGTCCTTAATGATTGGACGTGGTACATGTGCGTTTTAATAGAGCTAACGTGGGAATCTCGCCCGTTGAGTAAACAATGTGATTTACGAACTAGAAACATCTGCCAGCTGCCGCTGGAATGCGTTGCGATCGCGTATACCACGTTGGGGCGCCCATACCGTATGCACAAGTCGCATCATTCCTGAGCGTTCAGCAGCACGTTGAACTCGGCACGCTCGACGTTAACGTTCGACAGCACTGTCCGTGTGCCGATGGCTTTAGGTACTAACCATCTATGGTAACTTCGTAACTACGCAAACGACACAATGAGGGGAGTCCCTGCACATCAGCCACTGACTAGCTTGCTAGCTGAGCCTCTGCCGTGAGAACTGGCAATCGCAGGGAAGCCACACATGACACACAAACAAACTCCCAACACATCACACACTGCCAGTTCCTTTGAGGACCGTCGAACTGACAAACCTAAAACCACATGGCTATGTTACAGGAGCAGCAGCAGCAGCTGGCCCAAGAGACATCGTCGGCCCAGCAGCAGCAGCGCTCACCTCCTCGACAGGACTGAACATTCCATGACAATCTGGCATTGCTTCTATGGTACTGATGCGTGATACCCAACCGCTAACATAACCTCACCTTGCACGATCTGTCGCAGATAGCAAGAAACCGTTACTGCCCTTACTACCCAACCTGACACTGTCGCAGAGGTTTTTTTCCCTTGGCACTTTTTTCCCTCTGGCCTTTAAACCGCTCTTCTTTCAAGCTTAATTCTGTCGAGCTTTTCCGACCACTTCTGTCACCCAGATGCGCCCGTATTAATGAGTAATCTTACCCAGATGTACGGATAACACCGCAGTTCCTCGCTCCTGCGATCTCCTCGATTCTAAATACTAACAATGCAGAGGTGACAGTAGACCTTTTGAGTTGGTCGCCATGCTTGTGCGAGCGTGGAGCGGCTCACACTTTTTTAAAAAAAAAAAAAAAAGAATGCAAGCGAGGGATTAATGTGGCATTCGTGTCTTTTCGGGACAGTATGTTTGTCGAAAATGGCGAGACAATTTTCGTACCATTGTACCAGCTTTTCAAATGCCCTCGTCATAGGAGTCAGGCGCCTGTGCTTTCTGTCAGTTCTCTATGCTGATCTGCAGCTTGTCGTCTGTTCCAAAACGTTTTCGTCAAAGCCAGAGGTTCATGTGAACAGAGACGAAAATCAAAGGGAGCAAATTCCGGACTGTATGGTGGATGACCAAACACTTCCCATCGAAAACGCTGCAGGATCTTCCTCATTGCTCCTGCAGTGTACGACCGAGAATTGTCATGTTGTTATGAGAGCTACATTGTGTGGGCTGCATGATATCAGGTGAAATCTTTCACACGCACTCATATTTAGCGGCAGGCATGTTTACGGGCTCATTGTGCACTCACAACTGAAAAGAGCGACGTGACGCTATTGACGGGCGTACTACAGTAACTGTCCAATACGTCTATGCATAGCTCCATCTGATTTTCATTGTAGTTTCCTCACTTTGAAGCTTATTTTTGAAATTTTTGAAGTACACTTTCAGGGGATAGTTTGCTTCTATCTTCAAGCGTTACCAGTTCAGTTTTTTTCTTTTTTTTTTTTCAGAATCTCCCTCACATTCTTCCGTAGGTCAAACAAACCCGTGACCATTCGTGCTGCTCTACCTTGTCTAGGTTCAGTATCCCTTTTAGTCCCATTTGCAACGAATCCCTCACCCTTCATCAACATTCTGGACAGGGTGGCACGAGTGACTTGTGCGCTATCTCCTTTGCTGACTGATTTCATCTTCCCAGTATCGTATAAATCCAGCTGCTCCCCGAGTACAGGTCAGACAGAAATACAGGTAAGAATCAGACGGCTCAATATTTACGGCTAGAACAGAAAGACACAAATTAAAAGTGGCAAGAGAGTCTCTATTATCTAAGACATTAAACTGAGGTAAACTTGATTGGCAACGTCATTTTTTTCTCTTTTCCGTCGTTCCTTAGTTGTTTCAAAATTCGTGGAGCTATGTTCTGTCTATGCAACTAATTGAAGGCAGTTTTCCGGCCGATGTGGCCGAGCGGTTCTAGGTGCTTCAGTCTTGATCCGCACGACCGCTACGGTCGCAGGTTCGAATCCTGCCTCGGGCATGGATGTGTGTGATGTCCTTTGATTAGTTGGGTTTAAGTAGTTCTAGGGGACTGATGACATCAGATGTTGAATCCCATAGTGCTCAGAGCCATTTGAAGGCAGTTTGTTTATCGCCATATTCGTTTCGCTTCTTTTATTTGCGAAGCGTACTCAGTGGCCTGTAATACAAGTTTCTATTTAGGCATAAAAAGAAACATGTATTACAGGCCACTGAAGATGCTTCGCAAATAAAGGAAGCGAGACGCGTACGGCAATAAACAAACTGCCTGCAAGGAGTTCAAATGTGTGTGAAATCTTATGGCACTTTACTGCTAAGGTCATCAGTCTCTAAGCTTACACAATACTTAACCTAAATTTTCCTAAGGACACACATACACACACCCATGCCCGACGGAGGACTCCGCCGGGACCAGCCGCACAGTCCATGACTGCAGCGCCTGAGACCGCTCGGCTAATCCCGCGCGGCCTGCAAGTAGTTTCTTGGACGAAACATACCTCCACGAAAATTGATTGGCAACATTCAAAAGAGACGTTAGTATGTGGTATTTAAGAACGCAACAGAGGGACACAATATATCATCTTCTGCTGTGACTGATTCTGTTATTAGTGTAGGAAAAGTAGCACCATGCACGTAGTATTTTGATGGAGGTGGATCACGGAGAAGATTTATAGAGCAGAGCTCGCATATTTTCCACACAGCTATTTACGCGTCAGTGCCTAGCGAATCAGTCGGTAATATAGCGAACGCATGCATCGCCTGCAGCGGATACACCGACCACGAGCAATTAATGTGGAAGTAAACCGACACAGGAGGCGCATTATATTGCTTCATTACTAGTTTCGCTCATTAGACGAAAGCATCATCACATATTAACTGCCCTCATGGCAACACATTAAAGCTTTAAAGTTTTACTGGGTACCATCGCAGCATAAATTTCACCGTCGACGAAATATTATCTTCCATGACTCGAAGTAAGTTGATAATTCCGTTTTGGCACTTCATTTATCGTTAACAATTAACAAAGAAATGTGCACGAGCAACCTGTCATTTCCCTTATATCTGCACTTTCAATACACGTCAAATGATGGACTTGAGCTGTGGACATCAAGTATAGGTGCTGGTCATAACAAGACGACACGAAAGTTTACCGATCTCATCACTCTCTCTTTTTTTGTGTTTTCTTTTTTCAAAATGGCTGGTTAGTTATGCAACTATTTCAACCTGTTTCTTTATCTATAAACTAGCGTCGGCCGGGTTGGCCGAGCGGTTCTAGGCGCTACAGTTTGGAACCGCGCGACCACTACGGTCGCATGTTCGAATCCTGCCTCGGGTATGGATGTGTGTGTGATGTCCTTAGGTTAGTTAGGTTTAAGTAGTTCTAAGTTCTGCGGGACTGATGACCCCAGAAGTTAAGTCACATAGTGCTCAGAGCCATTGGAACCATTGTTAAGAGTAGCGTCAGTGCAATGGTCGCACTCGTTACTCATTGTACACATTCATCAGTTGGAGCGTGACGCTCATGTCACATCTCAAGCCATCCCCCCTGTATTGTTGGCAGAAGAGCCAACAGTGTGTTGCAAGAGGAGGCCGAAATGCACGCGTCAACTCACGCAGGTGGGCGGTAGGTCTGAAACAGGATACGTAATGAATGCTATAAAGAAAAGTACGTAGCTGCTGGAATACTTAACTTTAATCTATCATTTGTATACAGCATTCTTGATGATACAAGTGAGGCTCTCTCTAGAAATGGTTAATGGCGCCTTGCTAGGTCGTAGCCATGGACTTAGCTGAAGGCTATTCTAACTATCTCTCAGCAAATGAGAGAAAGGCTTCGTCAGTGTAGTCGCTAGCAAAGTCGTCGTACAACTGGGGACGAGTCCTAGTACGTCTCTCTAGATCTGCCGTGTGGTGGCGCTCGGTCTGCGATTACTGACAGTGGCGACACGCGGGTCCGACATGTACTAATGGACCGCGGCCGATTTAAAGCTACCACCTAGCAAGTGTGGTGTCTGGCGGTGACACCCCCCCCCCCCCAACCCCCAGGCCCCCAATATCCACAGCCAAGGTGGGACTCTAAACCGAGACCCCTGCTTTCCGAGGCAGCGGCGCTGCGCTGAAACGATTATTGCGACGCGCTGTCCCTACAGCCAGACGCCAGAGGGCAGGCGTCGATTCGAAGAGGACACAAAACCCGTGGCCACTGAAGCCACTGTCTCACATCAATACTTTTATCAGCGTGGAGCGAGAGCCACAGCCAGAATACCTGCCGAAAGTACTTTCCCTGGATCTCTGTCCCTTCAAGATTTATTATTCTTGTGAGATACCTGCACCACGTACGCTCAGCATCAGACGAGGATTCCAGTTTGGGTTCTGAGGAGAGGGGAGGGGCAATTGCATTTTGTTTTTGTTTCTCCTCTCCGCCCCCCCCCCCTTTCCCAATATATAATTTGCTGTCATATTTTAACGTGCCACAGATGCCTGCAACATTATTAATAATAACTATAACATGTATAAAATATTTTAATATAATAATAACAATTTGCAGTTTTAGTATAACTTACAAGAAATGCAACTGAAACAAAAAATATTTTTAAAACCATTCATACGGAAATTAAGGAAGTTGATTTGTCATGCAAAAAAAGCGGTCGCGCGGTCCCAGACTGTAGGCCTAGAACCGCTCGGCCACTCCGGCCGGCGATTTGTCATGCAATTATTTTAATAGATCATAATTTTGACGCCATAATATGCACTATATAAAAGTGAAGCGTGATCTCACCATTTTCAGAATATCATTATTTTAACTTTACGATTCGGCCTGTCAGGACCGTCTTCAAGAGCTCAGTACAAAACAGTTTTTCAGTCACAGCTGAAATCCGGCGTAAGTGACTACGTTCAGTTTCCGAAATCAATCTTGTTAGATGATTATGATGTTGCAATATCAGTTGATATATCTCCTCTCACGAAAGATCTCTGTTCTGTAGCCTGTCTTCAACCCACAACGACTGCATATCTTCTAGAAAATCGTTCAAAATTTTAGTTTTAAGCTGCAAGTAACCTGTGTATAGCCTTCGGCTCGTGAAAGGGTCAACTGATTGGACCTTACGGTCCAGTCCTCAGTAACAAGAATTTATATCTCTTTGGAGAAAACTACGGATAGAACAACACGTCTGGGGGAAGAGGCAAAGTAATCAAGATTTTGTCTTGTGTGAGACAACAGGTGTCAGTTTGATTATGTTCCAGCATGGACTTCATATGATTTCACAAATAACCAAAAAATGGGCGGGGGGGGGGGGGGAGGGAGGGAGTGAAAGAAAATAACACCTTAATTAGGTTAAGAGAATGAATGATTCAATTTATTGGATAACAACTGATTAATGTTTTAAAGTAACCTGAAAATAGTCCACTAATAACGCTTTTTTTACAATTCGTAATGAGGGCCAAACATAACGTAACTGTGCCTTAGGGTAAGGCAGTTAGTTTTTAATGATTCACACTCACAGCTAGGATAGTGGTTAGGTGTGAGGTGCGTGAGATAGAAGCCTGAGATTACTAAGAACTTCCACACAGGATTTATTAACAGAGAAAAGTCACACAAAATGACACACAAAAAATACATCCCACTGGTAACAATTTAGTAATCATACTAAGGCATTGCACTTGGCTTTACATACATGTTCGTTGAGAGTACGATATGCATCAGTGGATTCAGGGTAGGCACGTGATAGCACCTTGTTACGGCACTCAATAGAATAGCAATCGTTCGAACGTACGTACAGCTGTCTACACCTGAAAAGGTTTTTGTAATAAGCTCCAGAGGCTTGCCACACTACAACATACTCAACAGAGGCGCAAGTTGCTCCCGCGCGAAAGCCATTCATTGATCCACGAAAATAATTGGTCAGATCAAGAATTGCATAACTTAAGGAAATTTACCACACATACATATTTACAATTTGTACAGAAACCAGATGACAGTTATAAGAGTCGAGGGGCATGAAAGGGAAGCAGTGGTTGGGAAAGGAGTGAGACAGGGTTGTAGCCTCTCCCCGATGTTATTCAATCTGTATATTGAGCAAGCAGTAAAGGAAACAAAAGAAAAATTCGGAATAGGTATTAAAATTCATGGAGAAGAAGTAAAAACTTTGAGGTTCGCCGATGACATTGTAATTCTGTCAGAGACAGCAAAGGACTTGGAAGAGCAGTTGAACGGAATGGACAGTGTCTTGAAAGGAGGATATAAGATGAACATCAACAAAAGCAAAACGAGGATAATGGAATGTAGTCAAATTAAGTCGGGTGATGCTGAGGGAATTAGATTAGGAAATGAGACACTTAAAGTAGTAAAGGAGTTTTGCTATTTAGGGAGTAAAATAACCGATGATGGTCGAAGTAGAGAGGATATAAAATGTAGACTGGCAATGGCAAGGAAAGCGTTTCTCAAGAAGAGAAATTTGTTAACATCGAATATAGATTTAGGTGTCAGGAAGTCGTTTCTGAAAGTAGTTGTATGGAGTGTAGCCATGTATGGAAGTGAGACATGGACGATAACTAGTTTGGACAAGAAGAGAATAGAAGCTTTCGGAATGTGGTGCTACAGAAGAATGATGAAGATAAGGTGGGTAGATCACGTAACTAATGAGGAGGTATTGAATAGGATTGGGGAGAAGAGAAGTTTGTGGCACAACTTGACTAGAAGAAGGGATCGGTTGGTAGGACATGTTCTGAGGCATCGAGGGATCACAAATTTAGCATTGGAGGGCAGCGTGGAGGGTAAAAATCGTAGAGGGAGACCAAGAGATGAATACACTAAGCAGATTCAGAAGGATGTAGGTTGCAGTAGGTACTGGGAGATGAAGCAGCTTGCACAGGATAGAGTAGCATGGAGAGCTGCATCAAACCAGTCTCAGGACTGAAGACCACAACAACAACCACACATACAGACAGCAAACAGACTCAGGCAGTGCAGCTCTATTCATTAGTAACACACAGGAACCTAGGTAGTGTCGGAAGGACAGGTGGTGGGCCATGACCGAACATCGAGAAACTAAGTTACTTCCCGTACTGGGCTAAAGAAACACATTACCCGTGTGATCGGAAGATAAATAAGCTTAGAACGCTGTACAGTGATTAACTGGCGATAACATCGGTGCCTACAGAGTGCGTGAAGGGCACGTCGCCTGTCAAGAACGAGCAACGAACAAAGAAACACCGAGTTACCTCCTGTATCTCGCAGCAAAAACAATTATCAGTATGACAGGAGGATAAATAAGCTTAGAATGTTGCGCTTTATTTAATTAATGATAACACCAGGGGACTACGGAGTATCTGAAGAACTCGAGGCTGGCCACGAAAGAGAAACGAACAAAGAAAAACCCGGCATTTCAAATCAAAATTAAGTGAAAAAGTTAACATTGCACACAGACTAACTAACTGAACCACTCATTAATGATTTATATTCGCTCCGTATGATCGGTAATGTAACACATGTCGACATGAGCTCAACACAAAGCATAACTTCCTGTCTCCTACTCTCACAAAACACATTAAGCACAATTACACTCCCTTTCCTGTTTCTCGAGTACAATAGTGAATCTACTTTGATAAATTTTAAGCAAAAGTACGGATTCTTTGTGTAGTCGAAAGCACATGGTCCACTTTGCATGCACGCAAAGGATTTCCGCGAAAACGGCAAGAACTCATTTAATTATAAAATCACAGGCATCTTAATGACCAAAACTCACTTAGTACTATAAGGCTGCAATGAAGAGTGGTTAATGAGAACATTAGTACACTTAAAGAATACTCAACAACCTTCTTTTTACTCATCACTGAAATGAATCGCAGTCACATTCGTCTTAGGTTGTAGTGGGACAACCTGACCACTACACTTGTCGTGCGGTACAACTAACTTCTCTTCTGTTTACACACTAGTATATCAAAGATTGGCAAGGTTAAACATATTCCTACAGCGACAAGAGAATACGTTCCACTCATTCTATCACTCATCAGGTTCATACATACGATTAAGAAAAACAGGAATAATGGTGATGCTCTTCAGACAGAGGAAACAATAGAGAAACACACAGGCTCTTCTCCTTCCTGGATGTCAGCTACTGTCACACACAAGTAGCGACAGATAGTAACAATAAAGCAAGATTAACTATTGTAAAAACGATCTAATTGATCCCTTTCTCAGTTAGCTATTCTCAACGATAAAGTTTTCTGGGTGCTCCATCTCCTTAACAGTATGTAACTTTTGTGTAATTCTTATACTGTGAAATAAATCGCACTGCCGTTCGTTAAGAGATATCTCAGCAGTTAATCTCTAGTCCCTTGCATAAATCTGATGCAATATGGAGCTCCATGTTGCAGTCACAATAGCTTTGAAAATCAACAAATGAACTCGTCCTGGACTACCCTTCCACTGCCGCAGAGGACGTTAGATCTGTATGTGGAGCAAACGGGAAGAAATTTGAAGATAACGATTGAAGAGCATAATAATAAAGAGAACGGCTTATCGTCGATGGCAAAGCACTTCAAGAACGAGCAGTGTTCGTTGGGTAGCATCGCAGACAGCATTAATGTATTGCACTTTGAAGAGAAACGGTGCTTTCTGACAAATTTAAAAGAAGTAGAGATTTTTTTGCGCTTGTAGAGAGGAACACGTCAACGTGTTAAATGAGAAGACGGAAGTGTCTACAAGGCATTTCTGAGTCCACTTCGCCGCGCGGGATTAGCCGAGCGGTCTCAGGCGCTGAAGTCATGGACTGTACGGCTGGTCCCGGCGGAGGTTCGAGTCCTCCCCCGGGCATGGCTGTCTGTGTTTGTCCTTAGGATAATTTAGGTTAAGTAGTGTGCAAGCTTAGGGACTGACGACCTTAGCAGTGAAGTCCCGTAAGATTTCACACACATTTCTTTGAGTCCACTTCAGCTATGTGCTCGTTCAGCAGCAGCCACTAACTTGTTCTAGTTAGCGGCATTAAGTTCTAATGTTTCCTGTTGGTTATTCTATATGTAGGCACACATTGCAACATAGATACATTATTGGTTTTTAGGATTCGCATGGACTTGACAAATAACATTCAGAGATTTTGCAGTAGACAGTACGAGGGGCGTTTGAAAAGCCCGTGCAAAGTCCGAGAGATGGAACCACCGGCGCATATCGAGGTCATGTTTAGTTAGTAGCATCTTCGGAAAGAGCGCACTCCAAGTTCCAGCCATATTGGTCTATTTCTTTGTGTTTGGCATTCATGTGAATCAAGGAAGTCGAGTGATTGTCAAAAAATGAACGAAAAAGAATTTCGTGAGGTGATTAAACATTATGAAAGGCAAAACGCCTCAGGAGACTAAAGAGAAGCTTGATAAACATTATGGTGACCCTGCACCTTCGATTAGAACAGTTTACATCTACATCTACATCTACATCCATACTCCGCAAGCCACGGTTCACCCCAAATACGTAAGTAGTTTTTATTTTTGCACACATTGAACTACACATTGATCTTGCCAAAAGCCGAGAAGCGATTCTTCTTAGTGTTGTAGCTCTCTGGGGCACTCTGGGATGCTCTCTGTGTCACTCTGGGATGATCTGTGTGACTTTGTATTATAGCCTCAATATATTAAAAACCTCAAAGTCCTGCTCAGACACACAGCCGTAGGCCATCCTAGAAAATGGCCTCACGGTAAGTGAGGTCTCCTTATCAGTGTGATTAAAATAGTTAAATTTATTAAATCATTTTTCTTATGTATTAAAGAAATTTTCTTATCTATTAAAGAATTGTTTGTTGGGTGGCTTATATTAGGCGTGGGGATGGTGGGTGGGTGTCATGTTGTACACTTGTCATTGTATTTCTATGTTGTACGCTTGTTAGAGCCCCTCATGGCATCATTATGGACTGTGATATTTCAAAATTTTCGGAGTGGCCATACGGGCATAAGTGATGCTGAACGTTCTGGACATCCTGTGGAGGTTACGACTCCAGAAATCATTGATAAAATCCACGAAATGGTGATGGATGACAGAAGAGTTAAGATGCATGAGATTGCTAGTGCTGTGGGAACCTCAAATGAACGGGTACATAATATTTTGCATTAACATTTGGACATGAGAAAGCTATCCACATGATGGGTTCCGCGTTTGCTCACGCTTCACCAAAAACGGAGTTGTGTGAAGTGTTGCAAGGATTGTTTGCAGCTGTTCAGGAAGAATCCACAGTACTTTAAGCGTCGTTGCGTCACTATGGATGAAACATGGATACATTAGCATACTCCTGAGACCAAACAACAATCTAAACAGTGGGTTACCAAGGGAGAATCTGCACCAAAAAAGGTGAATACCATTCCTTCGGCCGGAAAGGTTATGGCGACTGTCTTTTGGGATTCGCAAGGGATAATTCTCATCGACTATCTGGAAGAGGGTAAAACTATTACAGGTGCATATTATTCATCGTTATTGGACCGTTTGAAAACCTAGCTGCAAAAAAAAATTTAAAAAATATCCGGCGATTGGACCGCAAAAAAGTCCTTTTCGATCATGACAATGCACCAGCACACACCTCAGCAGTTGTGGTCGCAAAATTAATGGAAATAGGATTCCAGCTCGTTTCATATCCCCCCTATTCTCCAGACTTGGCTCTCTCAGACTACTATTTGTTCCTCAATTTGAAGAAATGGCTGTCGGGACAAAAGATTTATTCAAAGTGATTACAGCAACTAATAGCTATTTTGCAGACTTTGACAGTTCCTATTATTAGGAAGGGATCAACAAATTAGAGCAGCGTTGGACGAAATGTATAAGTCTAAAAGGAGACAATGTTGAAAAATAAAAAAAGGTTTAATGGTTCAAATGGCTCTGAGTACTATGGGACTTAACTGCTGAGGTCATCACTCCCCTAGAACTTAAAACTACTTAAACCTAACTAACGTAAGGACAACACACACATCCATGCCCGAGGCAGGATTCGAACCTGCAACCGTAGCGGTCGCGCGGTTCCAGACTGTAGCGCCTAGAACCGCTCTGCTACCCCAGACGGCAAAAAAGGTTTACCCTAAATACGTAAGTAGTTTTTATTTTTGCACAGACTTCTCAAACGCCCCTCATAGCATCATTATGGACTGTGATATTTACATTACTGGATGGGTGATCCTCTCCTGAACTGATTCAAACAGCTATGTCCTTTCACAGAGTGAGGAATCAGTGATTCAGAAAAAAGGAATGGTAGCTCTTCAGATATAAAAAGTCACTCCAGTGACAACAGTGTGCAGAGCCGAGGTTCTAGGACAGTTATAACAGCATTCCACTGAGCTTGCTGAATTAGTATTTGTGACGTAGGCTATGATGTAGAGAATGCATTACATTTGTATTTATCTAAGTTATTGTTGTGAACAGTATTTGTCAGTTGCGAAACGAACAGAAAACAAAGAAAGGTCAGTTCCACAGAACACAGCATTAATGCAGAAAACACTTCTTGCTGTGTTGACCTATTCGATGGCTCACCGCGACAGACGATGCTCTGTGGGGCAGAAGCGTTCGGCTCCCTACTGCTCACTACTCAACATGGAGCATATTGCAGGTGACCCAGGAGTCACTGCACTCTTGAATCACTCACTGATTTGGCTCCTGGCAACCAGTCACTGCTCTACTGCTGCTCCAGGCTTCACACAGGCTCGATCGCAAGGCGGCTCAGGAGTCACGCCGCTCTTTGCACTCTTGACTCACACTCTCATTCAGTTCACAGTGCTCTTGGCTCATTCACTAATTCAGCTCACAGTTCAAATTTAATCTTTGACTCACCACTCTACATTCTAATTTAGCTTGCTGTGGATGTTGCTCACTGATGTTGACAATGAGCAACAGTATGTGTATTATATAATGCACTGTGGGTACATTTCCCCCATTTTAAATTTTTATTATTTAATGACTGCACCTTAATAGAAAGTATTTTAATTTTTCTGCATAATATATTTTTCACAGCTGCAGGACATAAGTCAGCCATGTTGCCTCCAACTACAAGACCTTCAAGTGATATGTGCTGACATTTTACCTAACAGTATAAAAAAAGGGAAATTCCAGTACTACCAGCAATACCTTCCTGTTCTTCTGGCATCTCATCAAACTAAGAGACATCTGAAGTCAGGCACCCAAGGTCAGGAAGCCGACGAAGATCACAGCCATGATTCTTCAGCAGAAATTGTTTCTTGTGAATTATCCTCATCAATGCCTGCTTACACTTCAGATGAACTTCTCTGTCGAGGAAATCAAAGCGAGTTTCAGTCTGTTTCTAGCCTGACATTGTCATTTGATTTTCATCCACATCCTGATTTATTTATTTTCATTACATCCTTATTCCTAACTGATTTTTATTTGGAACAACTGATAAGTAAAAGTGTCAGTGTTATAAAGCCAATCAGATTAAGTAAATTACTAATTTCTTGTAATTTGGGTTAGCTTTACTAGTTTTTTTTTAAATGACATCAGATTCCCTTTTATCTGTTACTGTTTTAAATTTCACTACTGCAATTTCTGCATTTGTGCCATTTAGAAACCTCTATGAAGTGCAATACAACGTTTGCAGGAAAACATAATAAGAGATTAAGAGTATATACAGCAAGTTTTGCTGTTTGTTAACATTCATATACTCACAAAGTTTGATGTTGTACCTATGTAATGTTATTATGGGACTATATTACCTTTCATGGTAATAAAGCCATTGGTTGTCATTAATAATATCAGTAGATTTGTTTCGATAGCGAACGACAGGCGGACAACCATAAACAATATCACTTTCTATACACTCATGGCACAATTTATGGACAAATTGGTAAAGGCTGTTATCACCAAATATAATTTCAAGTTTAAAATCACTTTCATAATAACGGTTAATATTTCAAACATGAAATCAGCAGCCATGCTTTTGAATCATCCAGAAGTCCCATGTTTCGCAGATTCTTTACATCTCATTGTGCAACACGCAATAGAGAAGTCAATATAGAAAACGGTTAATGAGATTGAAAGAACAATGACACTTTTCCGAAAGAGCCCATTTGCCTCAAGAAATTATAAGGAAACTAAGAAAAAGATCAGTCACGAACAAATTACCTCCAAATAGGGCGGGAATTGTTTAGTTTCAGAGATGTTCAGTTATACTGTCAATTACCCCAGGAAGCCACGACGACGTGCACCGGGTGTCGAACTAGGCATAAATTGGCATTTATGGCAAATTACAGCTATAGATAATTTTGGGAAATGAAATTTAATTTCAGTTACATTTCAGTTTTCATATTCCAATTTTTTTCAAAGAAATTATAAAATGGCTACAAGAATGAGGTTAATTTTGTTAATTCTCAAGCCCTATAAAATCAGTCAGACTTCATTGTGGTTTTAATTTTTCTGAAGAATAAATGTAGGACTTTTTATAAATCCTGAAAATACAAGGGAAAATCGTTAATCCTCTTCCTATGTTCATGCAAAAAAGGTTAAAGAAGGTAGAACGACAGGTGCAGTGACTGTGACTTAAAAAAGGAAAGCCCTTCTTCCATTTATTTTACTAAATGAGTAGCGAGTACTGAGTCATGAAAAAGAGATACTTCATTCCAGTAAGTGAGCTATTCTGATCCCACCCTTGGAAAAAATAGTTTTGCTCATCTCTATGGGATAGCAGTATTTTCGGTAGATAAAGGCTGCTGCCCTAAGGTTATAACTGAGCTTGTGAAAGTATTACGCCCCAACATGAGATGTTCAAGGAAGTATTTTACATTCGACAAAGCATGTTTGCTGCCGGCTTTTTACTTTTGACAGTGACTAATGGCACAGCAATTTTAGGTATGATATACTACAGGACAGTACAGATATTTACATCGTTGTCAATATGTGAAGTAGTGCGATTTACTGATTTGTGTCGCCTTGTTTTGTACCACTAGGGAATCGTATAATAGTCCCAAAAATGTTTTGGTAAATATATCACACATTTGACAATTGCTGGGTAACGTGTTTAGTACGGATGCATGAGAAAGTTGTACTATGGCTTCACAATAGACGAACGCTAGATGCCACGAGAGTCGGAACCGCCAATATACACTGAAGCGCCAAAGAAACTGGTATCGGCATGCGTATTCAGATACAGTGATATGAAAACAGGCAGAATACGGCACTGCGGTCAGCAACGCCTATATAAGACAATAGGTGTCTGGCGCAGATGTTATATTGATTGCCGCTGCTACAATGGCAGGTTATCAATATTTAACTGAGTTTGAACGCGGTGTTATAGTCGTCGCAGGACGTGATGGGACACAATGCCTCCGAGGTAGCGATGAAGTGGGGATTTTCCCGTACGACCATTTCACGAGTGAACCGTAAATATCAGGGGTCCGATAAAACATTAAATCTCCGATATCGATGTGGTTGAAAAAATATCCTGCAAGAACGAGACCAACGACGACTGAAGAGAATCGTTCAACGTGACAGAAGTGCAACCATTCTGCAAACTGCTGCAGATTTCAATGCTGGGCCATCAACAACTGTCGAAAAATTTAACGAAACATCATCGATATGGGCTTTCGGAGCCCAGGGTTCATTCGTGTACCCTTGCTGACTGCACGACAGAAAGCTTTACGCCTCGCCTGGGCACGTCAACACAAACATTGAACGGTTGATGATTGGAAACATGTTGCCCGGTTGGACGAGTCTCGTTTCAAATTGTATCGAGCAGATGGACGTGTACTTGTATGGAGACAACACCATGAGTCCATGGACCATGCATGTCAGCAGGTGAATATTGATTGAAGCTGGTGGAGGCTGTGTAAGGGTGTGGGGCGCGTGCAGTTGGAGTGATATGGGACCCCTGATACGTCTAGATACGACCATGACAAGAAACACGTACGTAAGCATCCTGTCTGACCACCTGCATCCATTAACGTCCATTGTGCATTCTGACAGTCTTGGGCAATTCCGCTGGTCACCAAACTCCCCAGACATGAACATTATTGAGCATATCTGGGATGCCTTGCAACGTGCTGTTCAGAGGAGATGTCCATCCTATAGTACTCTCACGGATTTATGCACAGGCCTGCAGGATTCATGTTGTCAGTTCCCTCCAGCACTACTTCAGACATTAGTCGAGTCCATGCCATGTCGTGTTGCGGCACTTCTGTGTGCTCGGGTGGGGGGGTACACTATTACGATATCAGGCAAGTGTACCAGTTTCTTTGGCTCTTCATTCTAAAAGGAAAGGGAAGTACCATGTTGTCAGCAGAGAAGTAGTAATAGCAGAATGGGTCTGTGAGGAGAGCGCGAGGGTGTTGTTTAGATGATTCGTACGTTTTGTACCACATATCTGTTGTGAGGACGTCCTCGAGGATGTACAACATGCTATAAAATCGCGAACACGTAATAAATGTCTACAAAAGGAAAGATATGCTAATGTGGCTTCCACGGATTCCACGTGAAATGGTCATTATGGATATGGAATAGATCAAAAAATCTCACATATATTTTCGTTTAAAAAGTAACCAACTTGTTACGAAACGTGTAAATGTACTATGCACGGAGATGATAATTCTTAGACTACAGCAGCCACGCATTATCAGAGATATAAATCAGTTTACAACACTTCTTGACATTAATCACATCAATGTACTGAAGACGTGCAGAAATCTCGACATTTTGTAACAGCAGGTTTTTTGATGTTATTAATAATGCACTCGTATACTCACGAGTCGGGTCTGCTGAACATTTAACACTGGAGTAGAAGGGGTTTGCCTCCAATAAATCCTTTAGGCTTCTCTTTTATTAGTAACTAAACTTGTTATGGCACTCTGGCAAATTATTGAAAATGTGTGTATCTGAATAACGGACACCTTTCTGGCGAAAGTAAGCGACTTTAAATCTTTGCGAAGGTTCTTCTTATTTTTGGTACTGAGTCCATGTCTGAGCAGCTGATTTGAAAATTAGACACATTATTTATGACAAATTTCATTGCGGATTACATATACAGGGAAGCAGTAGTCCGTATCCAGAATGAGATTTTCACTCTGCAGCGGACTGTGCGCTGATATGAAACTTCCTGGCAGATTAAAACTGTGTGCCGGACCAAGACTTGAACTCGGGACCTTTGCCTTTCGCGGGCAAGTGCTCAAGGCTGTGGCTAAGCCATGTCTCCGCGATATCCTTTATTTCAGGAATGCTAGCTCTGCAAGGTTCGCAGGAGAGCTTCTGTAAAGTTTGGAAGGTAGGAGACGAGGTACTGGCAGAAGTGAAGCTGTGAGGACGGGGCATGAGTCGTGCTTGAGTAGCTCAGACGGCGCCGGTCGGCCTCTGTAATAAAAAACTGAGTGGCAGAATCAACAAAGGAACTTGAACGGATGTCATTGTGACGTCCGCAACGACCAAACACAACGATCAACAAAGAACAAAATGAAAAAAAAAAAGAGATGGTAGAGCACTTGCCCGCGAAAGGCAAAGGTCCCGAGTTCAAGTCTCGGTCCGGCACACAGTTTTAATCAGCCAGGAAGTTTCAGTAGTCCGTATCCTCGCTTCCTTGAACAATCCTCTGCAGGGCATTTTTGAGCTCACACCACAAATAATTCGTATTACATACTTTTGGACCCGAAAAGTTTAGCTTGGCTTCATGATTTATCCCAAATAATGATGCCATATGACAACATGGAATTAAAGTAAGGGAAGTATGCAAACTTTTTCATTTCCTATCACCTATGTCAGACAAGATCCGCATTGCAAGTATCTTTGTAGGCGCTTTAGTAGTTCAGAGATATGCTCTTCGCAATTGCATTTGTTATCAAGCTGTAATCCCAACAATTTGACACCATCAACTTCTTCTGCAGTACTGTCGTGATATTTTACACATATGCTGGGGCAGGAAATCTCTTACGGGATATAAACTGCATACAGCGAGTTTTTTGAAAGTTTAGTGATAAAGAATTGGCTAGGAACGATTTCAGAATGTCCATGAAAATTTTATTAGTAAGTATTACCAAAATTAAACTGACGCGCTGTTTATTTCAATATTTGTATCATCTGCAAAGATGGCACGTGGTAATGTTTGCGATGAAAGGTCATTAATATACGTTCCTCCTGATGGCTGATAACACACGGCTCCACCGAGCTGCCATCGTGGAGGAGTACCTTGAAACAGAAGATATCAGGCGACTAGAGTGGTCTGCCTGTCCTCCAGACCTAAACCTCATCGAGCACATCTGGGGTGCTCTCGGTCGACGTATCGCTGCATGTCTTCAAACCTCTACGATACATCAGGAGCTCCGACAGGCACTCGTGCAAGAATGGGAGGCTATAACCCAGCAGCTGCTCGACCACCTGATCCAGAGTATGCCAACGCGTTGTGCGGCCTGTGTGCGTGTGCACGGTGATCATATCTCATATTGATGTCGGGGTGCATGCGCAGGAAACAGTGGCGTTTTGTAGCACATGTGTTTCGGGACGGTTTTCTCAACTTATCACCAATACCGTGGACTTACAGATCTGTGTCGTATGTGTTCCCTATGTGCCTACGCTATTAGTGCCAGTTTTGAGTAGTGCCACTTTGTGTGGCACCAAATTCTGCAGTTATCCTTAATTTGTAAGCACGAGTGTAGAAACATGTAAGTTAATGCAGATGAGTAGGAAAAACAAACACGTAATATTCGGATACACCATTTATAATGTCTTACTTGATACAGTCAACTCGTTTAAATATCTGCGTGTAACGTTGCAAAGCGATATTAAATGGAACGAACATGTGAGGCTTGTGGTAAGGAAAGTGTATGGTTGACTTCGCTTCAGTGGGAGAATTTTAGGGACGTGTGGTTCATCTACAAAGGACAGCGCATGTTGGAGCTAATGGGACCTATTCTTGTGTACTCCTCGAGTATTTGGGACCTGTACCACGTTGGGTTAAAGAAAGAATCGGAACAGTTCAGAGGCGGGCTGCTAAATTTGTTACTAATTGGTCGAACAACACGCAAGTATTATGGAGATGCTTAGAGAACTCAAATGGAAATCCTTGGAGGAAGGCGACATTCTTTTCAAGGAATACTACTGAGAAAATTTAGAGAACCGATATTTGATGCTAACTGCAAAACTATTGTATTCTACTGCCGCCAACGTACATTTCTCGTAAGGACTACGAAGATAAGATACGAGAAATTAGAGCTTGCTGTATTTGTGAGTGGAACAAGGAAGAAGATAACTAATAGTTCTACAGGGTAACCTCCGCCACGCACCGTACAGTGGCTTGCGGGGTATTTACGTAGATGTAGATCTAGACATACCATAGCTGATAGTAACTTATCCATTTTTTTATTTTAATTTTTTTTTTGCTGCGCCTGATACAGATTCGTCTTTCAAATGAATTGGACAAATTCTTTCGGTAACTTTAATAACATAGCTTCAGAAGTGCCTGTTTCCGGATCGATTTATTAGCCTCGAAACAATTCTACCTGCCGCCATGCAACTTCAGATTTGTCAACAATTTCTTGGCAGCTGTTCGAGCTCGACAGCGACAGCCAAAGCATTCACAGAGTATCTCGTATACTGAAACTTCAGAAAAAAATTATCAGATACATGTGTACCGCACAGAAAACAGAATCTTGTCGCCCATTGTTTAGACAACTGCAAATCCTAACTGTACCCTCCATATACATTTATGAAATTATTATCTTCTTACACAACAGGCAAAAATTATTTGACGAAAATCGTTTTAACCACACATACTACACAAGAAAAAAAATAATTTTATGCTTCCCACACACAAATTGAAATAATATGAACTGGCTCGACAGTATATGGGGATGACAATATATAACAAATTAATGGGCAAAAATATATTTAATGTTAAGCCAGAGATTCTAAACATAAGGCTACATCAGATTCTGGGGGAGAAATGCTACCATTCGAAAGAAGAATTTTTTGAGGATGACACGATAATTTGAGCTAGGGTAATTTAGTGTTAGATTTTTAGATACTATTTTTATTATTCTTATTACTATTATCTCTGCCTTTTATGTATATAAAACAAAATTGTATTATTATTATGATGCTGTATGTAAACACCAGCTTTCTATGTTTACGGTAAATTTTAGCAAACTTTTGACGTGTCTCCTGTACCTCAATCAAATGATTTTGATTATGTATGTTATGAGACTAATAAACCACAATTCACAATTCACAGCATGCTGCACCGCACTCATCCACAAACATGCGTGTAAGGCTGCTAAAGCACAGGTAGAGCCAAAGTTTCTTTTCCGGATAGCTTCATCCATATCACGGAATGACCGGTAGCAGAGAACAAGAGAAGCAGCAACTTGAAAGCTTGGGAACAGCAGAAAACGAGGTAGAGAGACGAAGTACAGTACTGCCATATGAGTAGTCGCTTTCATATAATTGAGTCGCCTCGAAGGGCTATGAGTCCACCACCTTCAGAAGTTCTACCTCCTATGGGGATCGCAAAGTAGCGAGCATGGAGGACATGGATTGCGGATAGATGGTGCTATGTGGGGATGTGGTCCGGTCGAGGGCCGCACCTAGATAGTACGCGCAATTTCGATAAACCCCGTCTCCATGTGGAGCAGTGGTTAACGCAGTAGCCTAGTAAGCAAGAGATCCTGGTCTCGAGTCACGGTCCGGCACGGAATTTTCACTCAGCATAAATTCCAAGTGCAGCTGACATCATAAGTTCGTTCCTTTTCCTTTCCTGTCCCCCCACTCCACCTTCGATTTACGTAAGATGTACTGGAAGCTGAGATCGGCGCGTCGGTCGCCGCTCTGTCGGCCGGTCCATGCTTCACTGTTGCTTACCGGTGCCTTAGTTCAAATGGTTCAAATGGCTCTGAGCACTATGGAACTCAACTGCTGTGGTCATAAGTCCCCTAGAACTTAGAACTACTTAAACCTAACTAACCTAAGGACATCATACACATCCATGCGCGAGGCAGGATTCGAACCTGCGACCGTACCGGTCGTGCGGTTCCAGACTGAGCGCCTTTAACCGCTCGGCGACTCCGGCCGGCGGTGCCGTAGTTACGCCCAAGGATGGCTGCCGCTTCACGCTGCTTCGTCGAGTCCATTACAGTCTGGGCCAGGAAGGCCGAAATGTTCGAGCCGATAGACGGAGGATTAGGAATTTACATGGTTTAGTATCGTAAGGAGCACGTGGAACCATTACTTAGCACGAGCTTTTTGTTCTTATTCTCTTCCGAAACTTTCTCATTCTTTCACTTTGGTCCCGTTTTCATTCTCGCATCCATGAGTTTCTAAGTTTAAAAATCCTTCCTGTTGGCTTCTCGGGTGTGAATCACGTGTATTGATTTGCTGCCTGTATGTAGTCCATGTAGTTGGGTCAATACCAATTTCTGTGAAGTCACTTTGGGTGTCTACCAGTCACCGTATTTGGGATTGTCTGTTTCCGTTGATGATGAGGTTTTCTTGGTCAAGCGAGAGTCGTCTATTCGTTCTATGCGACCGTAAGATTTCATACGTCTTTTCTGCGCAAATGAGTTGAACCACTCAGTCTGCGAATACAGTTCTTCTGAATTTTGGGTCCAAATGTTTTTTCACCGTATTTTTCGTTCTGCTTTCTCGATGTCTTTAATGTTGTTGGTTATGACGACGTCTCCGTTGCGTAGAGTGCTCCTATAAAACGGCTGTGTGGTAGTGACGAAGTTTGGCTTTGATGGACTATGACTGCTTGTTGTACATATTCCAGGTAATCGTGCAAGCTTAACGCAGTTTTTCTGCATGTGTTTTGTTAGCTACTCTTTCGTTCTTAGTCTTTCCAATTATTTCACCAAGATGACTGAAGTGCTTAGGTTGTGTGCTGCTTCCATACTTTGCTGGAAGTCATACCAAGTTTGGACCCTTGGATTCTATGTATTTTTTTCCCTAAGAGATTTGAACTCCAGCCTTGATAAAGGTCTCATGAAGTTACCCGCGCGTGTGAGCCGCACGGTCCCAGGCGCCTTGCCATGGTTCGCGCGGCTCCCCCCCCCCCTCCCCTCGCCCCGTCGTCGGAGGTTCGAGTCCTCGTTCGGGCATGGTTGTGTGTGTCGTTCTTAGCGTGTGTTGTTCTTAAGAGTAAGTAGTGTGTAAACGTAGGGACCGATGACCTCAGCAGTTTGGTCCCATAGGAATTTACCACAAATTTCCAAATTTCCATGAAGTTTCTTGATGACGTGGCTGGCTTTCTCGTTCTAATTTGGAGATGTCGTCTATGAATTTTATTTTCGAGGAAGTGTCTCTAAAGGTGTGTTCAATTAACATAGTTGTTTCATTATACACGCCTTATTCACGAAGTGTATCAAACAGGGTGCTGCGGTCGATAGAGTCATTGTTGTTGCTGTGGTCTTCAGTCCATAGACTTGTTTGATGTAGCTCTCCATGCTACTCTATCCCGTGCAAGCTTCTTCATCTCCCAGTACCTACCGCAACCTACATCCTTCAGAATCTGCTAAGTACACTCCTGGAAATTGAAATAAGAACACCGTGAATTCATTGTCCCAGGAAGGGCAAACTTTATTGACACATTCCTGGGGTCAGATACATCACATGATCACACTGACAGAACCACAGGCACATAGACACAGGCAACAGAGCATGCACAATGTCGGCACTAGTACAGTGTATATCCACCTTTCGCAGCAATGCAGGCTGCTATTCTCCCATGGAGACGATCGTAGAGATGCTGGATGTAGTCCTGTGGAACGGCTTGCCATGCCATTTCCACCTGGCGCCTCAGTTGGACCAGCGTTCGTGCTGGACGTGCAGACCGCGTGAGAAGACGCTTCATCCAGTCCCAAACATGCTCAATGGGGGACAGATCCGGAGAGCACGTGCTGGACGTGGACAGATCCGGAGAGCACGTGCTGGACGTGGACAGATCCGGAGAGCACGTGCTGGACGTGCAGACCGCGTGAGACGACGCTTCATCCAGTCCCAAACATGCTCAATGGGGGACAGATCCGGAGATCTTGCTGGCCAGGGTAGTTGACTTACACCTTCTAGAGCACGATGGGTGGCACGGGATACATGCGGACGTGCATTGTCCTGTTGGAACAGCAAGTTCCCTTGCCGGTCTAGGAATGGTAGAACGATGGGTTCGATGACGGTTTGGATGTACCGTGCACTATTCAGTGTCCCCTCGACGATCACCAGTGGTGTACGGCCAGTGTAGGAGATCGCTCCCCACACCATGATGCCGGGTGTTGGCCCTGTGTGCCTCGGTCGTATGCAGTCCTGATTGTGGCGCTCACCTGCACGGCGCCAAACACGCATACGACCATCATTGACACCAAGGCAGAAGCGACTCTCATCGCTGAAGACGACACGTCTCCATTCGTCCCTCCATTCACGCCTGTCGCGACACCACTGGAGGCGGGCTGCACGATGTTGGGGCGTGAGCGGAAGACGGCCTAACGGTGTGCGGGCCGTAGCCCAGCTTCATGGAGACGATTGCGAATGGCCCTCGCCGATACCCCAGGAGCAACAGTGTCCCTAATTTGCTGGGAAGTGGCGGTGCGGTCCCCTACGGCACTGCGTAGGATCCTACGGTCTTGGCGCGCATCCGTGCGTCGCTGCGGTCCAGTCCCAGGTCGACGGGCACGTGCACCTTCCGCCGACCACTGGCGACAACATCGATGTACTGTGGAGACTTCACGCCCCACGTGTTGAGCAATTCGGCGGTACGTCCACCCGGCCTCCCGCATGCCCACTATACGCCCTCGCTCAAAGTCCGTCAACTGCACATACGGTTCACGTCCACGCTGTCGCGGCATGCTACCAGTGTTAAAGACTGCGATGGAGCTCCGTATGCCACGGCAAACTGGCTGACACTGACGGCGGCGGTGCACAAATGCTGCGCAGCTAGCGCCATTCGACGGCCAACACCGCGGTTCCTGGTGTGTCCGCTGTGCCGTGCGTGTGATCATTGCTTGTACAGCCCTCTCGCAGTGTCCGGAGCAAGTATGGTGGGTCTGACACACCGGTGTCAATGTGTTCTTTTTTCCATTTCCAGGAGTGTATATTCATCTCTTGGTCTCCCTCTACGATTTTTACCCTCCACGCTGTCCTCCAATACTAAATTGGTGATCCCTTGGTGCCTCAGAACATGTCCTACCAACCGATCTCTCCTAGTCAAGTTGTGCCACAAATTTCTCTTCTCCCCAATTCTATTCAATACCTCCTCATTAGTTATGTGACCTACCCATCTAATCTTCAGCATTCTTCTGTAGCACCACATTTCAAAAGCTTCTATTCTCTTCTTGTCGAAACTGTTTATCGTCCATATTTCACTTCCATACATGGCCTCACTCCACACACATACTTTAAGAAACGACTTCCTGACATTTAAATCTATACTCAATGTTAACAAATTTCTCTTCTTCAGAAATGCTTTCCTTGCCATTGCCAGTCTACTTTTTATATCCTCTCTACTCCGAGCATTATCAGTTATTTTGCTCCCCAAATAGCAAAACTCATGTACTACTTTAAGTGCTCATTTCCTAATCTAATTCCCTCAGCATCACCTGATTTAATTCGATTACATTCCATTATCCTCGTTTTGCTTTTGTTGATGTTCATCTTATATCCTCCTTTCGAGATACTGTCCAGTCCGTTCAACTGCTCTTCCAGGTCCTTTGTTGTCTCTGACAGAATTACAATGTCATCGGCGAACCTCAAACTTTTTATTTCTTCTCCATGGATTTTAATTCCTACTCCAAATTTTTCTTTTGTTTCCTTTAGTGCTTGCTCAATATACAGATTGAATAACATTGGGGATAGGCTACAAACCTGTCTCACTCCCTTCCCAACCACTGCTTCCCTTTCATGACCCTCGACTTTTATAACTGGCATCTGGTTTCTATACATATTGTAAATAGTCTTTCTCTCCCTTTATAATCTTTTTTAAAGCCTCCGAAAGTGATAACTCTGCGATTTGACATTCGGTGTTACATTATCATCTTGGTCTTGATATTGGTTCGGATTATAATATGGAGGTCAAGACATAATATACAGAAGAACCCTTGAACAAAAAAATGTGTCCAGTGTTTAGAAGAAAACCGAGATCTACAAGCAGGTTAGTGGTGATCCACAAAACTTTCGAACGGTCTCATTGACATCCACCTATTGTAGGATCGTAGAAAATATTCTGAGATCAAATATAATGAGCGATATCAAACAGAATCACCTCCTCCATCCTAAACTTCGTGAATTTCGAAAGCATTGCTCATACGAAACCCAGCTTGCGCTTTTCTCACGTGATGCCCTGAAAGCAAAGAATCGAGGCAATCAGGTGGATACAGTATTTCTGAATGGTTACCACACCAACATTCTTTACCAATAGTATCATTATATGGGATGTCAAACAGAATTTATGACAAGACTATAAATTTATTGGTAGGGAGGACGCGTCCTGTTACATTGGACGGAGAGCTATCGAGGGAAGTAGAAGTAACTTCACGTGCGTCCCAGAGAAGTGTGTTCTGACACTTGCTGTTCATGCTGTATATTAATGACCTGGCAGCCAATGTTTATGGTTATCCCGGACTTTTGCAGATGATGGAGCTGTGGTATACTGAAATACGGTCTGAAAAAGACTTCCACAAATGTTCAGTCAGATCTTGATAAAATGTAGTTGTGTACAAAGACTGGCAACGTGTTTTAAATGTGCAGAAATGTAAGATTGTGCACACCACAAAATTCAGAAAACTAGTTTCCTATCATCACAGTATCAATGAGTCATAACTGGAATCAGTCAACTCATACAAATACCTGGGTGTAAAAATTTGTAGAGGTTTGGAAGGGAACGATCACATAAAGAGGTTGGGCAAAAATATCGAAACGCTGCGAGAAATGGATGCTTGAACATAAACGTAGATACTAGCCCTACTGGTAGTTGTTTTGTTGTATCTGACCACGGACGGCACCTGTGCAGTGTCCTCAAGACGTTGCGTGTGTTAGTCGTGGTCAGAAAGGTGTTCCGTGCAGTTGTGAGGGCATTACGTCGGTGCCAGGTGAATACGAACGTGGGCAAGTTGTTGGTACTCGTATAGCGGGAGCTTTCGTAACCAGTGGAGCCAAAGTTTTCGGTGTTTCAAGAGGCGCCATATCGAAGATTTATACCGCTTACAGGGAAAGCAGAGAAACATCATCAGCTAAGTTACAACGCGGGACGAAAGCATGTGTTGAATGATCGTGCCAGACGGTCACTGAAGAGGACTGTGACGAAAAATAGGAGGGCGATGCTGCAAATGTCCCTGCAGAAGTGAATGTTGTAGTCGCGAACGCTATCAGCACCAAAACAACACGAAGGACGCTCCATAAGCAGGGAACTGCAGGGCGAGGTGGAATTCCAGAACCACTCATCAATTATGAAAATGCCCGTAAAAGGAAAACGCGATGCCGAAGCCGCAAAACGTGGACTGTGGAGCAACTTGTCGGCTGACTTGTTTCACACCGTTTCCAACTTCTGACCGAGTTCATGCCCCAAGTGTGAAACGGTGATGATTTGAGCCTCCGCAGCGTGGTATTCCACGGGCGCCATGGTTACTCTGCAAGGTCGAATTACTGTCAAGGATTATGTGACCATTTTGGTTGATCAGGTCCATCTAATTGTACAACATTTGTTCCCCATTGGTGATGCTGTGCTCCAAGAGTACAGCGCTCCTGTTCATACAGCTTGCATAGTGCAGGACTAGTTTCGTGAGCATCGCGACGAATTTCCGCATCTCACCTGATCATCACAGTCACCAGATCTCAATAGTATTGAGCCTTTGTGGCCTACTTTGGAGAAAAGGGTGCGTGATCGCTATCTACCTCCTTCATCGTTAACTGAAGGTGCCACTATTGTGCACGAAGAATTGTATAAGGTTCCCTTGAAAACCATGCACGACCTGTATTTATCCAATCCGAGTCGACTGGAAGCTGTTTTGAATGCCAATGGTTTTCCTACATCGTATTAGGCACTGTGTTGTGTTGTGTTTAGGTAGTTCCGTGTTTTTGTCCAATTTCTGTATCCTCAGTTGTGCTAAAGCAGGTGGCACACTTCGGTTCACGAATAGGATACTAGGAAAATGCCATCAGCCTATCAAGGAGATCGCTTACAAAAATTCCACGTGTGTGGGACCTGTACAAATAGAGATAACAGAAGACATTGAAAGTATGCAGCGAAAGGCAGCACGTATGATAACAGGTTAGAATGACTTGCCAAAGAGTGTTCCAGAAATGTTGAAAAACTAGAATTGGCGGACTCTTGAAAATAGAAGCCAATTACCCCACTAAAGCCTATTTACAATTCAAGAACCAGTATTAAATGAAGGACCTGAAGATATTCTCCATCCCCCTACGCATCGCTGTCGTAGGGACCGTAAGAACAAGAGCTGACCAACTACAACACTCACTGAGACATTTAAGCAGTCAGTCTCCCGAGACCCCGTACTTGGATTGAAGGGGAAGAATTCCTGCGTAAGTACCCTCTGCCATGCACTTCACAGAGGACTACAGAGCGTGTACGTCGATTAACGTGGAGCGTTCGATAAGTAATGCAAAGTATTTTGTTCTCGGTCAGTTTCGGTTGAAAAAATGTGGAATTTGTTTTGGAAGAACGTGCAATACTCCCGATTCAACCCCTATAGTTTCTCGAAGCTATAGTAGGTGGCGGCGCTATATGTGGCCTTCAAAATGGCGTCTGTAGCGAGAGGTGTGTTCCAAGCAGAGAGCTATCATTGAATTCCTTTGGTGGAAAATCAGAGCATCGCAAATTTCATATGCGTTTGCAGAATGTCTCCGGAGACCTGGCAGTGAATAAAAGCACGGTGAGTTGTTGGCTAGGCGTCTGTCATCGTCGCAACAAGATCGCGAAAACTTGTCCGATCTCCCGCATACCGGCCGCCTGCACACAACTGCGCAATGTTGGAACGCGCGCACGCTTCCATTCGAACTGATTACTGATCAGAATCAAACATCTCACTGCTCAACTGGACGTCTGTGTTGATAGTGTCCACAAAACTTCATTGGATGTTCGTCCTCATCCGCCCTACAATCCGGATCTCGCACCTTCCCACTTCCATCTGTTTGGCCCAATGAAGAATGCACTCCACGGGAAGCAGTATGTGAATGGAGGGGAGTTTATTGATGCTGCAAGACGTTGGCTCCCATGTGACCAATAGAGTGGTACCACGTGGGCATACAAGCCCTCCCAGAAGGAAGGCACTGAACGGAGATTATAATGAAAACTACTGTTTTGTAACCAAATGACTGAGGAATAATATCTTGTATTAGAATCCTGAATAAAACCAACCTGCTTTCAGAAAAAAATGTATTGTACACTACTGGCCATTAAAACTGCTACACCAAAAAGAAATTCAGATGATAAACGGGTATTCATTGGACAAATATATAGTACTAGAACTGACATGTGATTACATTTCAACGCAATTTGGGTGCATAGATCCTGAGAAATCAGTACCCAGAACAACAACCTCTGACCGTAATAACGGCCTTGATACGCCTGGGCATTGAGTCAAACAGAGCTTGGATAGTGTGTACAGGTACAGTTGCCCATGCAGCTTCAACACGATACCACAGTTCATGAAGAGTAGTGACTGGCATATTGTGACGAGCCAGTTGCTCGGCCACCATTCACCAGACGTTTTCAGTTGGTGAGAGATCTGGAGAATGTGCTGGCCAGGGCAGCAGTCGAACCTTTTCTGTATCCAGAAAGGCCCGTACAGGACCTGCAACATGCGGTCGTGCATTATCCTGCTGAAATGTAGAATTTTGCAGGCATCGAATGAAGGGTAGAGCCACGGGTCGTCACACATCTGAAATGTAACTTCCACTGTTCAAAGTGCCATCAACGTGAACAAGAGGTGACCGAGACGTGTAACCAATGGCTCCCCATACCATCACGCCGGGTGATACGCCAGTATGGCGATGACGAATACGCGATTCCCATGTGCGTTCACCGCGATGTCGCCAAACACCGACGCGACCATAATGATGCTGTAAACAGAACCTGGATTCATCCGAAAAAATGACGTTTTGCCATTCGTGCACCCAGGCTCGTCGTTGAGTACACCATCGCAGGTGCTCCTGTCTGTGATGCAGCGTCAAGGGTAACCGCAGCCATGGTCTCCGTGCTGATAGTCCATGATGCTGCAAACGTCGTCGAACTGTTTGTGCAGATGGTTGTTGTCTTGCAAACGTCCCCATCTTTGTTGACTCAGGGATCGAGACGTGGCTGCACTATCCATTACAGCCATGCGGATAAGATGCCTGTCATCTCGACTGCTAGTGATACGAGGCCGTTGGGATCCAGCACGGCGTTCCGTATTACCCTCCTGAACCCACTGATTCCATATTCTACTAACAGTCATTGGATCTCGACCAACCCGACCAGCAATGTCGCGATACCATAAGCCGCAATCACGATAGGCTACAATCTGACCTTTATCAAAGTCGGAAACGTGATGGTACGCATGTCTCCTCCTTACACGAGACATCACAGCAACATTTCACCAGGCAACGCCGGTCAGCTGCTGTTTGTGTATGCGAAATCGGTTGGAAACTTCCTCATATCAGCACGTTGTAGGTGTCGCCACCAGTGCCAACCTTGTGTGAATGCTCTGAAAAGCTAATCATTTGCGTATCACAGCATCTTCTTCCTGTCGGTTAAATTTCGCGTCTGTAGCATGTCATCTTCGTGGTGTAGCAATTTTAATGGCCAGTAGTGTATTACTTATTGAACGCCCCTCCTAGATGGAAATAAAGGGGTCTTTGGTGATAGAGCAACGAACTATAAAGTCGCATTAGAAAACATTTTTTCGTCTTTCAAGTTACGAAGTTATTTAGTTGTCGGGTGGCACGTGGACCATGAGCTTTCGACAATGCGACCGACCGCGACAGCGCTCACTGTTGTTCTCTCGGGGGTGCGGGGCTACCGTTACGCGCCCTTGGTCCGAGGTTACCTGCTGGCCACCGTCCCTGTGGCACAGGTAACTCTAAAGAGGGCAGCACTCTGCGGTGGCTCGGTCGAACGTAGCGACCGAACAATATGCGACAGTAGCTAGTGGCACAGGTGACGTGGGGGCCGAACTCCAGAGGGCAGCTGGGTTCAGACACTGGCAGTCCAGCTGCAGTCTCCAGACTGTGCAGTGATGGCTGTGCCACCAGCACAGAACGTCACCAACATCGTCGTCTCCCACCTGTCCCACGGAGGGCTCATGTCAGCGAGCAGCCTCAGGCACGGTAAGCACCAGTACAGTTCTTCTACTCCGTCGCAGTCACCTCCACAATATCTGTTTTAGATTTTAGTGCCAACTATTTGACACTACAAAAAAACGCAGCTATATGTTGGAATCAGAACGTTAACCATCGTATATCTCATTAATATTTCGGTGAATAGTTCCCAACTGTATTGTTTCGTGGTAATGTGTGCTCTTGTAAGGCAAAGAAGAGCTGTAATGTTGATTCCAGTCTCTTATGGAATGGCGATTTACTTGCTGTTTTTCTCTTCGTTCGTGTTTTACTTGTTTTGACCATCACCGTTCAGATACGAGGATGTAGTATTTCTGAAGATGGCAATCTACTGTAATAAACACATCAGCGTCTTTGGTATCATAACATAATACAAATATAATAATGTCCTTCCTCACATATAGAAGATATAGAGAAGATCCAACAGAGAGCAGCGCGCTTTGTTACAGGATCATTTAGTAATCGCGAAAGCGTTACGGAGATGATAGATAAACTCCAGTGGAAGACTCTGCAGGAGAGACGCTCAGTAGCTCGGTACGGGCTTTTGTTAAAGTTTCGAGAACATACCTTCACCGAAGAGTCAAGCAGTATATTGCTCCCTCCTACGCACATCTCGCGAAGAGACCATGAGGATAAAATCAGAGAGATTAGAGCCCACACAGAGGCATACCGACAATCCTTCTTTCCACGAACAATACGAGACTGGAATAGAAGGGAGAACCGATAGAGGTACTCAGGGTACCCTCCGCCACACACCGTCAGGTGGCTTGCGGAGTATGGATGTAGATGTAGATGTAGATTCATTGCTAAAAACCATTTCTCTCAAAGACAGTACCTCTAGAATATATAACATTATTTGGCTCATGATATATTTATTTGCGGACGGTAAATTGCTGTGTTGATGCGATAAAATCTGTAATTGATACTTAACGTATCCACCTTTAACTGTAGTTGCTTGTAGACGCGAAGCACTGCTTGATTGGACTATACAAAATCACTTATTTTTGTGAGATGTGGTACCCTTTTCCTAAGTTCAGGAAATGTCTCGTGTTCTTTGACGGCAATTCATTTCGTAATTTTCTGCAAGGCATTCTATACATCTAGATCTAGATGTAGAATCCATTTTTTCCCCAAAACCATAAAAGAGGATATCATCTGAAGTCTATACATATCAAATTTCGTGCTCATTAATTCTGTATCGTTTGCTAAATCTCTGTTCACACGCACTTTGTCTCACTGACGCTTCCGAAAGTGGTTTTGCAGTTACCTTATGCCGCGAAACAATTTTTCTCCTTCTTTAGTCTTCTTCCCGTGGTGATTTGCAGGCTGGTCAATGTTATCATTCCTAGGTACCTAACTCCACTTTAGAAACAAAACTGTATTTAAATTACAGCCAGATCAAAGTGTTTCTTCCTTTCTTCAGCATATAGACCCTACATTAATAGAAATCGCCACCAATGAAATTGCCTTTTTGTCTGTTGTCACTTAAAGGGATTAAGTCGTTGTATTTACCTCGTAACCTTTTGAAAGAAAAACAGTTTATGGATAAGTTAAATAGACTCCGCTGAATTTTTCAGCGTTATTTAAAACGTCAGTGGTATCTGTACCTTACTTTACAATAAATTTAAGCTTCAGCTTCTGCTGTAAATTATAGATTTACAATAAAATGCCCGAGCATGTTTGGTCAGGTCGTTCTGTTGTTTTGGCAATTCATGAATCGCAGACCACAATAAGACAAAAAAATCTATTGTTATGCTAGTCCTGAACGTGTTTGATCAAGTCTTTCTGTCTTTGTGGCAGTTCATAAAACACAAATCACAAACAGACGAATGGTACTATATAAAATAATGGTACTATATATAAAAAGTATGTTTTTAGTTAAACTCTACAAGGTTAGACTCTTTTGCAAATATATTTCTGATGACTGTTGTCAAGGAATTCTGAAAATTACACTTCTAGGATGTAAATGGCCTCAGCAACTTCCTCGCTGTATTTAAAAAACAGCAGTCATAATTACTGTCAAATTCAGTTCATTCCGACATTTCAAGGTTTCAAATAGATAAAACTTCTACTGGCGTTTATGTGTAGCCCTCTAGGTTTCTACTTCCATTGTTTGGACATACGTGTTAATATCTAAAACATAAGACAATAAAAAGGCGAAGTGCCTGTAAATGAAGTGACCGTTCTTAATTAATCGAAGTAAGTTGCTTCTTGGTTTTAAAATTTCCCTTTATATAAGACTATATTATTTAGTTGCAATTTCATGTTCATGTTTCTACTTAATCCGCGCAAACCTCGAGGTACATAAAAACAGATCTCGTCTTGTACAAACAGCGTATATAATTTACACATTGTAATGGTTTTGGATGCTTTATTCGTTGTCATGCACATGATTTGTTTTTACATGCACTGAAATAAACGACACTTATGCTTGTGAATTAAACCTGTTGGGAATAAAAGTTATTTTTTTTATGAAAACAGTACTATCAGGAAAATAGAAAATCATATTGTGCTTGAAGAAGGACATTGAAAGTAGAGTTAAGTGTAACTAATAGAAACATCCAGTTATCACTATGCCAGTATTTATTCTCCGAGTGTCAAATTTCTCGCTCACACCAATCTTAAAGAAGCACTTTGTGCGGTGATAGGCTACAATGAAAAATGGAAGTGGTTGTGTGTTGCTGTGGGAAGCGTTGCCACAGTATTGTGAAACTGGATGGCCATAGCTTCTGAAATATAGTAAGAAGCTTCATCAGCTAATTATTTGTCTGTACGATGTGAGCAGTTATCACGGCTACTCACAGGGGACTCTGTACCCCGGCCGGATGAGTGTATTTGCTCAACTGTCTGAGAGCTTCTCCATTTGAGGGACGGGGGTGGAAATGTACAGCAAAGATGTGTTGCATAACAACTTAGTGTCACCAGCTTGGCGTGCGACACTATACGTAAGTCAGCGACAGATCTTAAGAACCGAGGCTCCCTCAGTATCGTGATCTAGAGCAGACATTCGATTAAAATTGAACAACGCTAACCGGAAGAACGTACCAGTGTAGCCCCTGTTTGACACTTGTCTATAGCCAAAATAGTTCCAAACACGGTTTAATTATTGCAGAACGAAGGAAATGAAAATGTCATCTATAGAGCCGATATAAAAAATGGTTCAAATGGCTCTGAGCACTATGAGACTCAACTGCTGAGGTCATAAGTCCCCTAGAACTTAGAACTACTTAAACCTAACTAACCTAAGGACATCACACACATCCATGCCCGAGGCAGGTTTCGAACCTGCGACCGTAGCGGTCGCGCGGTTCCAGACTGTAGCGCCTAGAACCGCTTGGCCACTCCGGCCGGCAGAGCCGATATTAGACTAACAACTGTAATAGTCACTCTCTCAGTCAAGATTAGAAACAAAGTCGTAATATCTCGAAGAAGATTAGATGTGTATCAGGTGTAGTTTTTACATAAATTCTACGTAGACTGTATTCTGGAGATCAGGACATATAGATTAGGAATTATACGTCGATATCCCCGTCAGGCCAAAATCTATATATGTTTTTGCTCATCTTCAGTATTCAGTCCTGAAATCAGTTTGTCAACATTTGTAATCTCAAAGGAGAGTTTATGCCTAATATTCGTATGTTCTCCGACAATTGACGAAAATTAATTATTACTTTCAGAGATGCCTCACCTTCTTTAATTTCACTTACTTCAGCGTAACGACAGACATACAGATTGTAACAGAAAGGTATGGCTAATCTTTCACGAAATATTTCTCAGATAAGAGGACGAAAATCTGTTGGCTGGACATCGGTCCGGTAAAAAACTTTATTTCCACGTTAGAGGTGAGTTTCTATAACTCTTCAACACATTAATCATGGGTAACACACAGGAAAAGAATGTATCAGGCGCAGTAAGAAACATTTTCCTAAATGAATCGTTGAAAATGTCCTCCGTTAGCAAGGATACGTGCAGGAAACAGTCGTCGTAGAGAATATCTGATGCAGTGACGAATCCGTGGACAATTGCATATTGTTTGACAGCCTTCCGCGGTAAGAGCACGAAGACTGTGCATACTGTACCGAAGTTCCGCACACAAGAGCTTTCAAAGGCCCTCACATGTAAAAGTCTAGTGGATTTACGTGCGGAGAGCGTGGAGGCCAAGGGATTGGTCCACCTCTACCAATCTGTCACGGAATCTATTATTTAGAACCACGTGTCTTGTCGCATTCGGAAGGGCACATCCTCTAGCAGAACGATTAAGAGTACTCTCTAAGAAAGCATGGTAAGTTTCTCCGTTGAGGCTGGGTGGAAGAACGTGAGGCCCTAACAAACAGCCATCAACAATGCTTGCCCAATCGTTAACAGAAAATCTTTGTTGGTGACATGATTACACCATTTGTGAGGATTCTCTGCAGCCCATTATAAGAAATAGTGGTGGTCCCAAAAATGAACCTTACGGGACACCCTTCGTGATTTCTCCCCTATCACTTAATTTTTTTTCTTCTTCCAACATTATTTGAATATTCAGCATAACTTTTTGCGTTCTGTTGTCTAACTATGATTCAAACCAGTTTTGTTTTCCGTGATTAATGTCGTTACGAAGAGAACATGAAAATGAGTTGCAACACAGGAGTGAAGTGTTTCTGGACCCATGTACACATAACACATTTTATTCCTCTACGTATGAGGAATGTTTCTGATAGTCTGTCAGAAAGGTATTTTCTATTATACCCTGTATGTGTTATAATTTAGAGGAAGCACCATATTTGGATTGCCCTCATTTAAATGGTATTCTGTAATTTTCGAAGTACCTTTATTTCCTTACTACATCATCTGTTAAGCAGTATACCATCGAAAAATATTAATTATGTCAACGGGAGACACAAGCGAAAGTATTTTGTATAGCAGCTCTTTCGTCAGAAGCGAAAGTTAACACAAATGTGCCACGTCAGGGATAGGACCGTTTCTATAAGTAAGTGTTCATCTCGCAGATTCTTTGGTCGCAGACAACATTGTGATGCAGGATGCTGCAGAAGGAGACGAACGTTAAGAGGTGATGCTATAAACTAATGAGGTGCTCTATCCTTAATAGTTTTTGGAATACCAATGTTTAAAAGCGTCAGAATGAGTTTTAATCTGTCAGGAAGATTTGATTCCCACGTTTCTTGCACTTTTCCTTGTGCGCTTCGGTCTTTAACCATTTCCACAAAAAAAAAATAAATAAATAAAAATAATGCGATGGATAAATTCTAACGACCTTGGTGGACGTGCAACAACAACGATGCGACGGATCCATTGCTCATGATAGGTGTCAATGTGGTACTACTCAACAGGTAGCGAGAAATGTACAAGCGTCCCTACCTAATAAGTTCCAATAGTTGTTCCCAGTGGATCATATTTCAGGTATTTCGGCAACAGATTTTACTAACTAGCAGAAATCGTGTAACATTAAAACGGTTGAACCAAGTGAACCAACGAACTGTGTGAAAGCTGCAAATGTTGATCCAGTCTAGCGTAAACCTTAACCCATCAGTAAACAGTAGCTGTAGAATCAACTCGCCATTAGCAAGTATCCATTAACAGAACTGCTAACGCCTTCCTCAATAAACAGCATACGCCGTGCTGACAGGCATGAAGGCCTGCCAATACGTCTTGAAGCAGACTCCTGTGGGTGAGTAGCTGCCACTTCTGCAAACGTCTTCTAGAACGTGTAATTACTATGCTGAGGTCAGTGGCTCGAAGAATGTTTTTCGCTTCATTTCCACCTTCTTGTTTGCAAAATCCAGCTCCCACCAATTTTTGTTCACAATAGTGCCGAACAGTGCTATAAATATTTAAGTTGTTGCCCCAAGGACAGTGACGAACCAAACAAGTCAATAAATCAAATAGTATGTGATTTGTGGCGGTTTTACCTGTACACTGAAAATTTTCAGGTTTAATAAGAGGGCTGCTACCAGAAGAGTCACTGCTGAGCTTAGCATGCTGTAACAATGTACTATGGCTATCCCGAAAGTAACTGGCATTTTGGTCTATCGTGGCGGTGGGCGTGGCTGAAGCCGCCAGGTTGGTGCCATAACGTTCCTACATTTAGGACGCTTCCAGCGCTGGTACCGTGTCGGCTGTGTCTCTGTTAATTTGCTTTCTGTGGCGTTTTGAAATGTGAGCTGCAATAAAAAATAATGAGTAAACGCTGAGTGTAGGACTGGCATATTGATTTTAGAAATGACTATGCCAATTTTTACGATGAGGACCGCAGTGATATGCCTGGCCTTGTGAGGGACGAACCGATGATGAAAATCAATGACAAAATTCGTGAAAATCGTCGTTTTGCAATTACGGAACTTTCGCAACATTTTCCCAAAATTTCACGGAGTTTTATGCATGAAATTGTGGCGGAGGAAGTTGGTTACCACAAATTTTGTGCTAGGTGAGCTCCCAAAATTCTAACGAAGACCTCAAAAAACAGGGACTGGCTTCAGCACTGACCTTCCTCGAATATTACGAGAGGAATGGTAACAAAATTATCGATCCTGTTATAACTGGGGACGAGACTTGGGTGAAGCATGTCAGTTGTGAAACAAAAAGGCAGCCGACTCAATGGGGACACATAGATTTTCCCCAGAAACCAAAGAAGTGTTAGCAAACGCAAGAAAGATTGTGATTAGTGTGTTTTGGACTCTAAGGTAGTGATTCCCGTTGATTCCCTTCAACGTGTCACAACAATTAACTAAGAGAAGTGCTGTCAAACACTGAAAAACTTAAGGCGAGCTGTATAAAACAAACGTCGGGGAAAAATTTGCACAAAAGTTTTGTGTTTTCGTGACAACGCACGTGCACACACAGCCAATCGTACCCGAGAGGTCCTGCGGGGTTTTGGATGAGAGGTGTTTGATCATCCACGATACAGCCCGGATTTGGCTTCGAGCGACTACCACCTCCCAGCAATGAAGACACGGCTCGCTACACAAAGCTTTGATACTGTCGCGGAAGTGCATGCCGGTATAAACCACTGGTTGTAATCGCAAACAGCAGATGTCCATAGAGACGCCGTTGACAGGGTATGATATGTACCTCAGTTTGAATGACGGTTATATTTAGAAAAATAACTAAAGAGTACACCGTTAAAATATACAGGGTGAGTCACCTAACATTACCGCTGGACATATTTAGTAAACCACATCAAACACTGACGAACCGATTCCACAGACCGAACGTGAGGAGAGGGGCTAGTGTAATTGGTTAATACAAACCATAAAAAAAATGCAGTTTACAGTTAGTAAATTTGACGAGAAATTTTTACAAAGTAAAAGTTTGTGAGATATGCATGTTTCCTTATACCGGCCACTTACTGGCTTTTTACCCGCCAGATGGATCCGTCGTGTTTGCATTCCCATGTGATGATGTGATGTGACAGTTTATTTGCCTCTTTCCTTTAGACAAATTACCGAGCGAACTTCATCTTCTTGCAAGGTATGTAATTTAAGACACCATTGTGTAGAAGTGTGTATTTGAGGTGAACACACATAGCATGTTACAGTTGTTGCACGTTATAAACAAAACTGTTTGAATCATTGCACTATAGCAATCATAGATTGACACATATCTTTAGCCGGCCGCTGTGGCCTAGCGGTTCTAGGCGTTTCAGTCCGGAACCGCGCTGATGCTACGGTCGCATGTTCGAATCCTGCCTCAGGCATGGATGTGTGTGATGTCCTTAGGTTAGTTAGGTTTAAGTAGTTCTAAGTCTAGGGGATTGATGACCTCAGATGTTTAAGTCCCATAATGCTTACAGCCATTTGAACCATATATTTAGACGACTTAGGTTGATTTATGTGCTTCTCTGCCCTTAGTACAACATTTAACTGACATGCATACACTGTACTTGTTACGCACATTTCAAACCTGCTGCTCGCCAACTCAATCTCCGTCCGGCTCCTCCTCAGCATTATTGAACTGTTCACATGTTCTCATCGCGAAGAGTTTACTCAACACAGCAGTTATTCCGCTTTTGGGTATTGAATTATTTTAAACATGATTTAACTAGCATGTTGCATGTAAATCGTTCAATAATAACGCAACTTTTCAAACAGGGAACCATTTACACCGAAAAAACAAGACATGTGTCTTTGGAATTGGCCTAGCGAACCCAGTGTCACATATATCGCCAAACCTCTTGTAAACGAGGCACGAACAATGTAGATGCTCCGGAAGAGAAAGGAGCAGAAAACTTGGTCTACAAATGGACGCAACGTTGATTCTAAGAATTTAGGGTTACGCATTCGTCTACGACAGGAAATGTCTACATTTGGAGAACATGAAGGTAAGCGAACGAGGTACACTATCGTTTTTCCCCAATTCTGATGCGTTGTGGAGGTTCTATAATGGACTGAGTGTTTCCCAGTGAATTCTATACTGAAATCAAAGATAATCGCTAAGATCTATGGATCAGTTTAAAATGTTCAGTTTTGATCAACTACTATCTGGCCACTATAACTTGACGATTGCGCTTGTGCTGGCACAAGCAGGGAAAATCGGCACTAGTTGATAGATATTCATTTGTCTCCGAGCGTTGCCAACTTTAAACTGCCCGTAGAGTGAAGTGGTACTGTACACACTGTTAAGCAATTTGCTGTTTGCAAGCAGCAGACGCTTCATTTCTCGACAGTTTTAGTGTGGGGGCAAGGCCGCTTCCAGCAGACACCGCGCAAATCGTCAAGTTATCGTGGCCAGACATCACGCAAGCATTGTTCCCAACGAGCGCATTCATCCCTAAAGATGGTAGTGCGCCCACTCACATGAAAATAAATGTCCGAGGTGCGATTAGGAAATGAGAAACCAAAAGTAGTAGATTAGGTTCTCTATTTGAGCTGTAAAATAACTGATGATAGCCGAGGTATAGAGGATGTAAAATAAGGAATGGCAATGATGAGAAAAGCAATTATAAGTAAGTGGATTTGGTTAATGTCTAATTTCAAAAAATGGCTCTGAGCACTATGCGACTTAACTTCTAAGGTCATTAGTCGCCTAGAACTTAGAACTAATTAAACCTAACTAACCTAAGGACATCACACACATCAATGCCCGAGGCAGGATTCGAACTTGCGACCGTAGCGGTCGCTCGGCTCCAGACTATAGCGCCTAGAACCGCACGGCCACTCCGGCCGGCTGACTAATTTCAATTTAAGTATTAGAAAGTCTTTTCTCAAAGTATTTGTCAAATTTGGAATCGATGGAGGTACTGAATAGAATTCGGGAAACTATAAATTTGTGGAACAACATGACTAAATGAAGAGATCTGACGGACAAAGGATTTGTCAGTTTGGTGATGGTAGGAAGAAAAGGGGGGGGGGGGGGGATTGCAGAGGGGGACCAAGGCGTGAATACACTTAGCAGTTTCAAGTGGATGTAGATTGCGGTAGATACTCAGAGATGAAAAGATTTGCACGGGAAAGAATAGCGCAGAGAGCTGCATCAAACCAGTCTTCGGACTGAAGGCCATAACATCAACAACATTTGCTTTATGGGCATGAGGATCAAACGACACTTCTTACTTGATTTCCGATTGAATATTGTTGACACAATCTGTGGTGTTAGCACTTAATTATCTGTCATGACCGAAACGAAGTGTACGGGAGATGCTAGTGTCAGTATGGCCTCACTATCTTCGGGCATCTACGCAATTAATGGCGTGGCGTGTCAGTTCCATTAATGACGTTCAGTGTTGCATAGGTTTATTGTAACACGCTATTTCTAGCCTAGATTCGGTGATAAATAAAATCTTGTTCACTTAACTGCCGTTAGACAGATAATAATCACAATGATCGCTATACTCTACACCTTGGCTACGTTATCCAGTTTTCAAAATGGTGGTGCATATTGGAAAACAATGAAGGGTCCGCAAACCTCCCCTCCGTTGCTCGTGAAATGGAACAATGTCTTCAAGAGTAATGCCAATATTCTATCGACGTTAAAAGTCGCCGCCCTTCCTCTGTACCCTCTCATTCACTCTTTATTTCATTTGCTGTAGTGCTGTTTTCTCTGAGATACCGTTGGTCGGGATTTGTAATCACATGTCACCAGCCACTTTGTTGGCCACAGTAGAAGATGACGTCAGAGAGGTATTATCGATTCAGTTTTGACTCTACGGAGAACACAGGCCAAGAAATGCCAAACAACGCAGAGAAAGGAAACCTTCATCTTTCAAATGGCTCTAAAGTCCGACATCATTCAGGCAAGATCAAGTTATAGGACACTTCAAAAAGACGCACATAAAATCATCTTGGTAAGTAATAAAGCTCTACCTGTGTACAAACGTTTTACCCTGTGATTGTCACTGTTGTACCATATTTGTGCTGCTGTCCCATGAAATTTAGTGTTCAGCGTCTCCAAAAAACCAAATAAAAGAAAATTAGTATCACGTACATACGTAATGCACAGACGTTCGTACATTAACTTCATGTTTCCATTAACAACATTGACTTCACTGCCTGGAGAAATAAATTTCTTGTGAAATTAAAACAAGATGTGAGACTGAGTTTCTAATTCGGAAACAGGGTCAGAGAAAAATGAGAAAGGCAGTCGACCTTGGCATTTGTAGAAGGTTCGAATGGCTCTGAGCACTATGGGACTTAACATCGGAGGTCATCATTCCCCTAGACTTAGAACTACTTAACGCTAACTAACCTAAGGACATCACACATGTCCATGCCCGAGGCAGGATTCGAACCTGCGACCGGACTGAAGCGCCCAGAACCGCTCGGTCACAACGGCCGGCATTTGTAGAAGCGCCACTCCATAATTTGCCTGATATTAATCAGGGAACCTCAACTTCTGTCGGAGCACTTCGAAAATACAGACTTTCCAGACACAAATTTTATTGATTTCTTTATATCAAGTAGTAGCTTATACTAACTATATCGTTACATATGAGGGGCGTTCAAAAATACTGCAACAATTTTTTTTTTCTCTGCCAGTTCCGGTTGAAAAAAATACGTAATTTGTTGTGGGAGATTGTGCAATATTCCCACTTCAGTCCTATAGTTCCATGAATTTCTGGTAGGTATAGCGGCGTTCTACGTACCTTTCAAAACAGCGTCTGTAACAGGGGTGCGTTCCAAGCAGACAGCTGTCATTTAATTTCTTTTGGCGGAAAACCAGAGCATCGCAGATATACATAGGCCCTTGCAGAATGTCTGCGGAGAACTGGCAGTGAACAAAAACACAGTGAACTGTTGGGTAGACGTCTGTCATCATCGCAACAAGGTCGCGCGAACCTTTCCTGTCTCCAGTGGGAGGATGCTAAGTTCACCCAACCTGGATATGATGTGACGTCATTATGACGTATATACGCTTTAGTCGATTAACACACCTATCGACTTTTACGAACGTTCGAGATTCTAAACTGTCGTCAGCTAGTGGTTTGTTTTGACACGTTCGATTCTGATAACGGCTCAGTGTGGCAGCGTATATGTATTTCGCCAAAATAAAAGAGCTGGATATTAATAGAAATATTCCTGACCGTGGCCTTGAAAACACCACGGACAACACGTTTCGTAAAAAAGTGAAGTCTTCTTATGTCCTGACCAGATTAGATTGTGTGATTGTTGTATTGAATGCTTACGCCGAAAATAATATTTATTTATTATCAATATTTTAGTATGGTTTCATCGAATTGGTCTTGTCAGTACATATTAGATTGTAGCAGTATACTCTTGCTGACTTTTTTTTCTTAATTTATATAGCTGAAAGAGAACTCGTGCAAGTTTGTTAGTTAAGTAATTTATATGTCCATCCCAAGATAGTCTTTTATCAACCGTAATTCCAAGTAATTTTACACTCGGACCGCAGAGACAGGTACCTTAGTGTCCAGTAATGACTGGTGTGTGGAATGATTGAATTTCGAACTGAAAAAGAAAAATATGAGGCATTGTTGAAGAAAAATAGTCGACCGGAGATGAAATACGAGGGGAAGTGGATTTCTCAATGTAATCTTAACGAAAGGTTAGTGTCTTGACGCATCTAAAGATTTTGGCTGCTGAGTGCTTCTTCTCACCGAGTACGAGTAACCGACGCACTTCAGCTTCAGAAGCACATCAATTTCTGCCTGAGATTCACAATAACCACGCAATTGCCCGTCGTCATCGATGCTGAACTCTTTTCAGCTTTTCTCTCATTAGTCTCTCGAATGCTGAACACATAATTAGAGGCGAGCAACGAAAAACAACGCACAGGACACACACAGTACAATACACGATTTAAACGCAAGGAACGCAAAACACATTTAAACGAATGGCGCAGAGCACAGCGCTACCCTGTCACAACCTCTCGAAGGTTCACAAAAGTCGAATAGTCGATATACGGTTTCTATCGTTTTCGATGTAGCGTGTATACGTCATAATGACGTCACATCGTATCCAAGTCCGGTGAACTTAGCATCCTCCTCTCCAGTGTTCCAGCCGGCAGCAGACATCTGCTACTCCTGCAATGTTGCAACGTGCTGACACTCTCCTTCGAGAGCATCAGCGGTTCACAATCAGACACATCCATGCTCAACTGGATGTCTCTGATAGTAGTGCTGACACGCTCGTCCACAAAACTTCTACAGACAGTTCTTCTCATCCACCCTACAGCCCGGATATCGCACCTTCTGCCTTCCATCAGTTTGGCCCAATGAAGAAAGCACTCCGGGGGAAGTAGTACGTGGATGATTGGAATGTTATTAATGCAGCAAGTCGTTGGCTCCGACGTCGACAAGTACTGTGGTACTGTGTGGGCATACAGACCCTCGCAATTAGGTAGCGTAAGGCAGTGTCGGATTGAGCAGACATTGTGTTGAAAAATAAGGTTCCATAATTAAAAGAGTGGGGAATAATTCGGTGTACTGGGATCCTGAATAAAATCAACCTGCTGCCAGAAAAAAGTGTTGCATTACTTATTTAACGCCCCTCGTATACCTTTGTTAGACTGCGATTTTCTCTTCACATACCGCTGGTGTTTGATATCACGTATCGCGAAACCACCCTCGAGCCTAAAGGCCACGTTGCCTGACGTGTGTTGAGCAAACTAAATTTATATGTTGCAGTTTTTTTTTTCACAAACGCCAATAGGCTCTATATATGAGACTGTTTGTTACGTTAATTGAAAAACATCAGTTCTTTAACGAAGTTTAAAAATTTATATAAGGTCATCAATTCAGTCCAATATTTTGCGTAAGAGTTGTCATATATTTGAAAACAATGTAATTGTGGTAAAAAGTGAAATGTCGTGTGGCTAGGGCCTCTCGTTGGGCAGACCGTTCGCTTGATGGAAGGCAGAAGGCCACGCCACTTCGACGACTTGCGTGTCTATGAGGATGATATGATGGTGAAGACAACACTACATCTAGTCCCTGAGCAGAGAAAACCTTCGACCCATCCGGGAATCGAATCCGGGCCTCTTGCGTTGCATTCTGCTGCGCTGACCTCAGCTGTCGAGGCGGACTTGTGGCTAAGTATCAGTTAGTTCATAATATTCTGGATGAATTCGAAGTTTAATTGAAAATAATTGTCAAGCTTGTATGGAATATTAGTAACGCTTTCGTCGAACTTACTGTCTTCATTACTGCTTTTCGTTATTACGCGCTGTCGATGGCAGGCAGCTCACGTCGCACGCCCATCTAGAGCGCGCCGACTGCGGTCGCAGATGTGACAGGCTGCGGGACATCACATTGCATGAAAAAACGAACAAGCGTAATCAGTTCACACAGCTAATACTTCGCTAGCCAGAAGGGAAGAGAATTAGTGTTTGTTCCGATTCGCACTTCACTCGCTCGTAGTTTTTAGTATTTCAATGTTTGTGTGTGTCTGTGTTATCACTAGGTAGTCCCGCTTAATTCCGGCAGAAGCACTGTAATTGATAATGTACACTGCAGCACAGTTCACTGTTTATCGTGCCTATAAGCGATGCACATGATTGCATTTCATTACGTCAATATTCCGTTATGTTTTGCTGCGCGCCGCTACGACGCGACGATTTCAAAACAGTAGTTGTTGGCCACTGACCTGATACAATCCGTGCCATGTTCGACAATGCACGCGCTTCCGAAGCAACTTCAGTCCTACATCAGTTTTGGTTGTTATTCTTCATAGTTCTAAAGTTAATTAACAATTGAATGTCCTTCATTCACGTAAAGAGTTTGAAAGGCACTTACAGAGCGTCTTTTTTCATCATTGATCACATTCATACGAAATGTTTTATCGGTCCACTTGCAGACTTACTCTGTAATCCTCGTTCATATACAGGGTGTTACAAAAAAGTACGGCCAAACTTTCAGGAAACATTCCTTACACACAAATGAAGAAAAGATGTTATGTGGACATGTGTCTCGAAACGCTTAATTTCCATGTTAGAGCTCATTTTAGTTTCGTCAGTATGTACTGTACTTCCTCGATTCACCGCCAGTTGGCCCTATTGAAGGAAGGTAATGTTGACTTCGGTGCTTGTGTTGACATGCGACTCATTGCTCTACAGTACTAGCGTCAAGCACATCAGTACGTAGCATCAACAGGTTAGTGTTCATCACGAACGTGGTTTTGCAGTCAGTGCAATGTTTACAAATGCGGAGTTGGCAGATGCCCATTTGATGTATGGATTAGCACGGGGCAATAGCCGTGGCGCGGTACGTTTGTATCGAGACAGATTTCCAGAACGAATGTGTCCCGACAGGAAGACGTTCGAAGCAATTGATCGGCGTCTTAGGGAGCACGGAACATTCCAGCCTATGACTCGCGACTGGGGAAGACCTAGAACGACGAGGACACCTGCAATGGACGAGGCAATTCTTCGTGCTTTTGACCATAACCCTAATGTCAGCGTCAGAGAAGTTGCTGCTGTACAAGGTAACGTTGACCACGTCACTGTATGGAGAGTGCTACGGGAGAACCAGTTGTTTCCGTACCATGTACAGCGTGTGCAGGCACTATCAGCAGCTGATTGGCCTCCACGGGTACACTTCTGCGAATGGTTCATCCAACAATGTGTCAATCCTCATTTCAGTGCAAATGTTCTCTTTACGGATGAGGCTTCATTCCAACGTGATCAAATTGTAAATTTTCACAATCAACATGTGCGGGCTGACGAGAATCCGCACCCAATTATGCAATCACGTCATCAACACAGATTTTCTGTGAACGTTTGGGCAGGCATTGTTGGTGATGTCTTGATTGGGCCCCATGTTCTTCCACCTACGCGCAATGGAGCACGTTATCATGATTTCATACGGGATACTGTACCTGTGCTGCTAGAACATGTGCCTTTACAAGTACGACACAACATGTGGTTCATGCACGATGGAGCTCCTGCACATTTCAGTCGAAGTGTTCGTACGCTTCTTAACAACAGATTCGGTGACCGATGGATTGGTAGAGGCGGACCAATTTCATGGCCTCCACGCTCTCCTGACCTCAACCCTCTTGACTTTCATTTACGGGGGCATTTGAAAGCTCTTGTCTACGCAACCCCGGTACCAAATGTAGAGACTCTTCGTGCTCGAGTTGTGGACAGCTGTGATACAATATGCCATTCTCCAGGGCTGCATCAGCGCATCAGGGATTCCATGCGACGGAGGGTGGATGCATGTAGCCTCGCTAACGGAGGACATTTTGAACATTTCCTGTAACAAAGTGTTTGAAGTCACGCTGGTACGTTCTGTTGCTGTGTGTTTCCATTCCATGATTAATGTGATTTGAAGAGAAGTAATAAAATGAGCTCTAACATGGAAAGTAAGCGTTTCCGGACACATGTCCACATAACATATTTTCTTTCTTTGTGTGTGAGGAATGTTTCCTGAAAGTTTGACCGTACCTTTTTGTAACACCCTGTATAGTTCATATTTAGCATAAATCAAGTAAGCACTGTCCTTTATTACGTACTTTAATGTGGCACTATCACACATTAGTACAGTCTTTGTCCAATTTCATAAGTGACATTTAGTTTCAATTGGAGCCTTGTCCAATTTCATTAGTCACATTTACTTTCGATTGGAATACATTTTGTCAAAATTTACAGTTGAAGTATTCTTACTTTACTGTCCATTACAATTCTAATTTGGCTCAAAGAAAAGTGTCCTCTGTGGAAAGCAAGACCACTTGATCACACGAGACTACAAGCACCGATTAAGTTTTCACTCGTACATATCCATACCTTCGGCCTCTGCCTTTGACGTGATGAAAAGAGCACCCGTGTCTATGTATTTGTTTCCTGACAGTAAGCTCACACGCGAGAAAAAAATTGAAAAATACTCGATCTTAAACGAGTCTAAACACGACGCAAATCAACAAATGGTCAAAAATCGTCCCGAGTTGTGTGTCTATCAAGCGGTAAACACCGATCGGTACCCATAAGTCTACAGTACTTGCGCCTAGCCTACGTGGTACACATATTCATAGTCGTAGTATGGCTTCAGTATATTTTCGTCGATATTCATTTACTGGGTGTCTTACATAATACATTCATTTCGTGACATTTATACACAAATAATAGAAGAATGACATAATTACATGCAAAAACAAGTTGAATGTTAAATTCATGAGGTCAGTGACTATGGTTTCATCACAGGCAAAAATATTTATTTAATGAAGGCTCTTTAAAGAATCTGACTGACTCGAATATTTCTAGTACCCAAAGGTTTGCACACTTGAAGAGTGTTTATTTGCACTTGAGCTTACACCTACATAAAAATTACTTACTAGCAACATGAGAATAACTACTAATTACTATTTACATGGATCACAGTGAAATGTTGATTATGAAACTATAAATCGATTTATGTCAGCGTGAGGGTCCTTTTACCTTCAATTTGTCTGGGTTTGCGAGGGCATAATATCCGTCATGTGGCAATAGCTCTGTATACAATAAGTGCCAGTTTTTGTCCTGCATTTTGAGAAGTGAAGCTTTAAGATGCGATTTCAATAAGACTAAATCTCCTGTGTGGCAGGACTGGGGCTTAGAAATATTTTTGTCTTACTTGCTGTTTCTGATACTGGCTTGTTTTGCAAGGGTGCTAAGAGCTTGTTCTACATTGGTGTCCTGTGATCCATCCATTCATTTGCTTCATTGTCTACGAAAGTCAGTTCCGAAGTGGAGAATCCTGTCGAAGTGTGGGGCAAATGATTATAGATGGTTTCAAAAGAGCCGACATTATCTATCCACTTAGTTTTCTTAAAAGTAGCATAGGTTATAATGAAACGATAGATTTCCTCAAAGATTTTTTCAACGGGATTGCTTTTTAAATTGAAGAGTGGAATTAATGTGTTTGATGCCATGCAACTGCACGGTAGCCTTCCATTTCTTGCTGGTGAAGTAGAGTGCATTATCGGAAATTATTGAGTCGGATTTACGGACGGACAGAAATTGATCAGAGATGATCTTGCTCAGGTTGGAAGTCGAAGTTGCAGATTTGACTGGCTATGACTTAATACGTTTACTAAAAATATCCTACAATGGCACAGGCTACTTCAGCCCTCCTCTAGCCATTGGTAGGGGGCCTGTAGTATCAAGGGCAGTTAATTGTAAGGATTTTATAGGTAGAGAAGGATGTAATTCAGTTTTAGAGCATACATTGTTGGGCCTGGTTTTCTGAAAAATGACACAGGGTCTGATTAACTGTTGTACACGTCTCTTTAAGTTAGGATTATAACAAAAGCTGGCCATTTTGCTCTCACATTTGTTAATACCGAAATGATATCAGGAGTGCTGCGTATACCAGATAAAATCGCCTAAATTGCCTGGTGATATACAGACGTCTGTGTTTACGTCCTGTCTGAAGAATAACACTTCGTCCTGCAATTCATATTGTAGGTTAAATGCGCTCATGGGATCTGCCTTGATAGTCTCTTTTATGTTTCGCCATAGCTGAACATCGTTGTGCTGTGTTCCTACACATGTTTAAGAATCGGTGTCTGCAAGCGCATCTTTTATCAACAGTACTGGGGATTCTGCCGATCGCTCGACCCTATCTGCGAACACGGCAGATCCTGTGGAAGGCGATACAAGGCGTCTGCAACGACGTTATCCTGCCCCCTGATATGGCAAGTTTCGAATTCATAGCCCTGTAGCGCCAACGTCCAACTTTACAGTCGTGCGTGTAGAATTTGCATGACAATAAGAAACTTAAAGCCTGATGGTCACAAAAGACCTTCACATGCTTTCCATACATATAACAATGGTACTTTTTGAAGGCCCACACAACCGACAATGCTTCCAAACGGGTCACTGTGTAGGCCCTCTCACATCCTGACAATGCTCTGCTTGCAAAACCGATAATTCGCACTTCCGTCTTGCCCGACGATTCGTCAGTCTGGAAAAGGCAAGCGCATAAACAGTAAGATGAGACATCCGTTGCAAGACAAAAATTTTTATCCATGTCGAGGTGTCGTAAGACGTCCTTATTTAAAAATGACTGGTTGATTTTATCAAAGTCATCTTTACACGCATTATTCCAACACAAATGTGCATTCGTCTCTAGTAGTGTCTCACCACCGAATAACTGCGCGAGGGCGAAGCGCCTAAAGAAGGAAGCAAGGCCCATAAAAGCTCTGAGTGCCTCTTGTTTCTTGGGTATGGGTACTGCTTCACTGCGTCCATTTTTCCCGGTTCGGATACTATACCTTGGGGCGGAGTTATATGGCCCAAGAATTTAATTTCATGCGATCCGAACTTAGATTTCTTTAAGTTGGCGGTTACGCCTGTGCAAACTGAGCCAACACTTTGTCAATCAATGTTCCTGCCAAGTGACTGGGCAACGTTTACATCATAATAATCTTCTTCTGATCGGTTGTTGTGTAAAAACAAAACATTCGGTCGTACGCATTTTACCTTGACAGCATGGCAGTACTTACCACGAATGTCAGTTGCTTTTACAAGATCCAGTACAATCTTTTCTAAATGGTCTATTACGCAAAGAAGCCCGCATGAGGAAAAAATGGTTCAAATGGCTCTGAGCACTATGGGACTTAACATCGGAGGTCATCAGTCCCCTAGAACTCAGAACTACTAAAACCTAACTAACCTAAGGACATCACACACATCCATGCCCGAGGCAGGATTCGAACCTGCGACCGTAGCAGTCGTGCGGTTCCAGACTGAAGGGTCTAGAACCGCTCGGCCACGTAGGCCGGCCCCGCGTGAGAGGTCGGGTGTGCGTCCTTCTCGCGCGTAAAGTCCCATCGCAGGATCACAGGAACAGGCTAACTATTTCGTAATAGAAAAGTGCAACAAATGGCTCCTTTTCCGGCAATGACGTCTGCCTTGACCAAGTGTTTAAACACTTGGCTTTTAGCGCTAGTAGCCCCCACAACCTTACCATTTTGTACGGGGAATGGTGGCAAACACTTGACTTGATCGATACGTTCGAAGAAGCTGTAATCCATAACTGAAATAGACGCTCCAGTGTCTATAACTCATTGAACATCAGCGCTGTTGATGGGACCGTTAACAGCGGCTTGTACGACTTCCACTTGGTCTTTCGTACAATTACTGGTTTCCTGAGACAACTCCTGCCTCAGGTCATACCCGATATTGTATCGCAATATGGCTAAGTGTCGCTAACTTGTACCTTCATTATGTGCCACGACTGACTGACGAAGTCTACAGGGGTCGCACATAGTTTGAAGCCTGCGAATGTTAACTTTGCTCAGCCTTCCGTCACGTTCCCTATGCATACACTGTGTGCAATTGCTTGCGGCGACTGCCGTATAGCTGTTGACTACTGTCTGGCATCGGTATCGCCGTCATCTGATTAATGTGCATGTTTTGTGGTTTGTGTGGTAGCGGCGCTGTGGTTCCGGGATTATCCCACGACCCGTTTGCAGTCCTCATGTTTTTGTTACGGTTGTTGTTATCAAAACAGAGTTATTTCGTCTCTTTCTCTTACAGTTGTTGTCGCTATCGTTCTGGTAGTTTCCGTTGTTGTTATTGGCAGCTTGGTAGTTACTACTATTGTCACTAGATTTTGGCCTACCGTTATTATTCTAACCGTCGTTTCCGGTGTCATTTTGCCTGAAACCGCTGTTTCTGCGATTATCATCATTACGGTAACTATCATTGTTCCAGTTGCTGTCGTTCGATTTCTTGGCGCCCTCCTGTAAGAGGTCCAAAGAATCGATTCCTGACAGGAAATTCTCCGGGGCGTATGAGGAACGTTGACTAATTTCTCTCGTGTATTTATGGGAAGACGAGCTTTTAATATTCAAAGAACGTCACTATGAGAGATCGGTCCATCCTAATATCTGGCCATTAATATATTTCTCTAAGCATTTTCTCAGATTTCCCGCTTTGGGATTGTATAATTCTGGGCTGTATATAAGCCTCCTACGACGTTCGTGCACACATGTAGACCAGAACCGTCCTAAAAAGCATTTCTAAAAATCCAGAAATATGTTGTATGTCTCTGCATCCCCAAAACAGTGAAACATTATAAAAGCTACTGCACTGCATTACGAAAAGTTATTAAAAAGTCCAGAAGTATGTTCATTGTGTCTGAGGTTAGCACATCTGATAATAAAATTAAAACCATTTGGAATATTGTGAAAAGGGAAACAGGGCAACTGAGAGCACTGGAAGACTGTATTTGTATAAACACAATGAAAAATTTGTTAACAAGAAGTCAGAAGTAGAAAACATTTTAATAATCACTTTTAAGTGTTGTAGAGAAAATAAGATCCAGCTAATCATTAGAAAATGCAGGGCAGTCTATAGAAGAGGCAGTATCTATGCACTTTGATAAAATTGAAATTCAGCCAACCTCTGTTACTGAAATTAGGAAAATAATAAATTCACTCAAAAGTAAAAGCTCACATGGAATTGATGACATTTCGAACAGAATACTAAAAGCTTGTTCCCAACAAATAAGTAGGATTCTCAGCCACATATGTAGTAGCTCACTGAAACAGGGCATTTTTCCAAACAGACTGAAATACGCTATTGTTAAACCATTGCATAAAACAACTACCGCCCAATCTCACTTCTGAAAGCTTTATCCGAAATTCTTCAAAAAGTAATGTATTCAAGAGTAGCATCAAATATTTGGAAAAACGAAGTACTAACAAAATGTCAGTTTGGTTTTCAGAAAGGCTTTTCAACAGAAAATGCTATATATGTTTTCACTGATCAAATATTAAATGCATTGAATAAACGAACGTCACCCATTGGGATATTTTGTGATCTCTCAAAGGATTTTGATTGTGTGAATCATGAAATTCTTCTAGGTAAGCTTAAGTATTGTGGTATGAGTGAGACAGTGCACAAATGGTTTAATTCATTCTTAACTGGAAGAATGCAGAAGGTTGAAATTAACAGTACATATAGTCTGCAAAAATCACCTCCTCTAACTGGGGAGATAGCAAGAATGGTGTCTTACAGGGTTCAGTCTTGGGTCGCTTATTGTTCTTTATATATATCAACGACTTGCCACTCTATATTCATGAAGATGCAAAGCTAGTTCTTTTTGCTGATGATACAAGTATGGTAATCACACCCAACAAATAAGAATCAGCTGAGGAAATTGCAAATAATGTCTTTCAGAAAATTATTAAGTGGTTCTCTGCAAATGGACTCTCACTAAATTTTGAGAAAACACAGTTTATACAATTCTGTACAGTAAATGTCATAAAACCATTGGTATATATAGACTATGAACGGAAGTCTGTTGCTAAGGCAGAATACTCAAAATTTCTGGGTGCGTGCATTGATGAGAAATTGAATTGGAAGGAACACATCAATGATCTGCTGAAACTGTCAGGTTCAGCTATTTATGCTATTAAAGTTACTACAAATTTTGGTGATAAACATATCAGTAAATTATCCTACTATGCCTATTTTCATTCACTGCTTTCATATGGCATCATATTTTGGGCCAATTCGTCATTAATAGAGAAAGTATTCATTGCACAAAAGCGTGTAACTAGAATAATAGCTGGAGCCCACCCAAGATCACCTTGCAGACATTTATTATTATTTACATTTTATGGCCTTCAATTGGACCACTCTAGCCAACTTTATACAAAGAATTTTTCAGTTTCCCATCAGCCCAGTACCTTCATTCTCTCAGATCTCCTCCTTCTTTCTTCATCGGAAATCACCCTTCCTATTGTCTGTTTATTGATTCTCGTTTGCAGTCTGGTTTGTTAGTCTGCGAGTTTCCTGATTTTGTCAGTTTTGCTTCTTAGGTCTTCCAGTGTAATCTGTAGCTCATCCATATCTTCCTTGATTTCTGTAATCCACTTAATGTTGCATTTACTATTCCAAAATTTTTCTATTATTCTCCTGATGATTCTGTTCTCTGGTGTTCTGATTAGATGTCTGAAAAATGAAGTGCGTTTCTTCCTGATTGTATTCATTACCGGTTCTATTTCCTTGTAGATTGTTTCATTTGTAGCTACTCTCCAGTGTCCATCTTTCTGGTACGATTTGTTGATGCACGTTCTGATGATTCTTCTCTCTATTTTGAGTATTTTGTCTATTTGTGCAGTGCTAGTTGTTTTGAAGATGGTTTCAATTGAGTATGTTATTTCTGGTTGAGTGGCTGTTTTGTAGTGTTTTAATTTAGTTGCTATTGACAGGCTCTTTTTGTTGAAGGTGTTCTTGGTGAAATATTGTGCTCTAGTCAATTTGTTTATTCTGTTGTGCCATGTTGGCTTTTATTGAGGTTATATGTTATGATTTCTCCCAGATAGTTAAATTTATCTACAGTTTTGATTTCTTGGTTTCCTATGGCAATTTTGTTTATGAGTGGTGGGTCAGTTAACAAGATGACTGTTTTTTCAAAGGATATTCCAAGACCAATTTTCTGTGCTATGTCCTGTAGTGCGATAACTTGTTGTTTGGATTCCTGAATACTGTTGGACAAGAGAGCAAGGTCATCAGCAAATCCTACACAATTTAAACTTCTGTTGTCTTTGGGTCTTCCAATTTGGATGTTCTTTGGATTAGTCTTGTACCATTCCCTCATTATGTATTCTAAAGCACAGTTGGACAGTAAGAGGTGCCAAGCAAGCTCCTTGTCTTAAACCTGTTTTTATGGTGAATGGCTCAGAGTTCCCCCCTGAACTTGACTTCTGATACAGTGTTGGTTAAGGTGAGTTCTATCAAATTGATTAATTTTGTATGAAGCCCAAAAGTCTTAAGATTTTTAACATTGAAGGTCTATGGATACAGTTATATACTTTTCTAAAGTCCACGAAGGTTATTAGAAGAGATTTATTTCGTTTCTTGTAATATGCCATGGCTGTTCTGCACAGCTTCTCCAAGGTCTGAGGCCTCCTTGGTATTCACCTAATTCTTCCTCTAGTTGTTCATTGATCCTCTTGTATAGGATTCTGGAGAAAATCTTGTATGTGCAGTCTAAGAGAGAGATACCTTTTTTGTGGTGTGAGTGGATTATGGCAGTGGTCCAATTTTCAGGGAACTTTTCTGTTATCCAGATTTTTGTTAGGGCTATGTGTAAGGATGTTCGAACTATATCACTGGCATATTTCCACATTCCTGCAAAAACTTGGTCTTCTCCACACGCCTTATAATTTTTCATCTCTCTGAGTGCCGTTTCCACCTCTTGGATTGTTGGAGGATTTATGAGATCAGGTGGAGTCTTGATGGGTGCGTCTGTATTAATTGCTAAAAGTTCCTGGGGTTCTTCACAAATCAAAAGTTTACTAAATGCTTTTGTCATGATTCCGGCGTTTTCCTTGCCATTATATGCCATTTTTCCATCTTCCCTTTTCAGTATTAACGTGGGAGGGGCAAATTTTTGTAATTGTCTTCCAAACATTTTGTAAAAGCCTCTGGAATTGGTTTTGTGGTAATTTTCTTCTATTGAGTTGATTATATCTTTCTGTGATTGTCTCTTGGTTTGCCTGATAATTTGTGTGAACTTTTTCCTGATATTTTTGATGTTGGTTTTCTGTCTGTTGCCTGAGAATTTGAACCAGTTCTTTTAAATTATCTGTCAGTTTTACGTTTTGTGTGAGTTCTCTATATTTATCATTTCTAATTAATTGGTGGGGATCGAAGTTCCTCTTTCGTTTATTGCACTTTGGTTTCTTTTTTAGTGGTGTGAACTTAATTTTGATTTTGACAACGTAATGATCTGAACCTGTATCTACCCCTCTTAATACTATAACATTATAGATGTCTCTGTGGAAAAATTTGTCCATAAATACATGATCCAGCTGTCATTCTCTTTTTTTCCAATCAGGATGTTTCCAAGTTTTAAGTTTGTTTGGCCTCCTTTTGAAGTATGTGCACTTTGAGAGCAGTTTGTGTTCCCTACAGAGTTCAACAAGTCTTTGACCATTCTTATTTGTTTATTTATATGGAGCTCCTTTCCCAATGATATCCCAGCATTCCTTTTCTCTTCCGAGTTGGGCATTGAAGTTCCCTAACAGGATCTTAACATTGTTAATATTTACTTGGTTTATTGTTTGGTCAAGGATATCCCAAAACTTTTCTACTTCTTTCCTAGTACACTCCTGGAAATTGAAATAAGAACACCGTGAATTCATTGTCCCAGGAAGGGGAAACTTTATTGACACATTCCTGGGGTCAGATACATCACATGATCACACTGACAGAACCACAGGCACATAGACACAGGCAACAGAGCATGCACAATGTCGGCACTAGTACAGTGTATATCCACCTTTCGCAGCAATGCAGGCTGCTATTCTCCCATGGAGACGATCGTAGAGATGCTGGATGTAGTCCTGTGGAACGGCTTGCCATGCCATTTCCACCTGGCGCCTCAGTTGGACCAGCGTTCGTGCTGGACGTGCAGACCGCGTGAGACGACGCTTCATCCAGTCCCAAACATGCTCAATGGGGGACAGATCCGGAGGTCTTGCTGGCCAGGGTAGTTGACTTACACCTTCTAGAGCACGTTGGGTGGCACGGGATACATGCGGACGTGCATTGTCCTGTTGGAACAGCAAGTTCCCTTGCCGGTCTAGGAATGGTAGAACGATGGGTTCGATGACGGTTTGGATGTACCGTGCACTATTCAGTGTCCCCTCGACGATCACCAGTGGTGTACGGCCAGTGTAGGAGATCGCTCCCCACACCATGATGCCGGGTGTTGGCCCTGTGTGCCTCGGTCGTATGCAGTCCTGATTGTGGCGCTCACCTGCACGGCGCCAAACACGCATACGACCATCATTGGCACCAAGGCAGAAGCGACTCTCATCGCTGAAGACGACACGTCTCCATTCGTCCCTCCATTCACGCCTGTCGCGACACCACTGGAGGCGGGCTGCACGATGTTGGGGCGTGAGCGGAAGACGGCCTAACGGTGTGCGGGACCGTAGCCCAGCTTCATGGAGACGGTTGCGAATGGTCCTCGCCGATACCCCAGGAGCAACAGTGTCCCTAATTTGCTGGGAAGTGGCGGTGCGGTCCCCTACGGCACTGCGTAGGATCCTACGGTCTTGCCGTGCATCAAAGACTGCGATGGAGCTCCGTATGCCACGGCAAACTGGCTGACACTGACGGCGGCGGTGCACAAATGCTGCGCAGCTAGCGCCATTCGACGGCCAACACCGCGGTTCCTGGTGTGTCCGCTGTGCCGTGCGTGTGATCATTGCTTGTACAGCCCTCTCGCAGTGTCCGGAGCAAGTATGGTGGGTCTGACACACCGGTGTCAATGTGTTCTTTTTTCCATTTCCAGGAGTGTATTTGCTAGAGAATTCTTCTCATTAGTAGTAGCATGGGCATTAATGATGGTATAAATTTTGTTGGATGATTTTAAACTCAAAGTTGCAATCCTAGGGGAGATGGCTTGAAAATCGATAATCGAATCTATTATTTTCACATTGAGTATGAACTCAGCTCCAAATTGGGGACATTCTTTCATAACCCTTATTGTAGGTTTCCCATTGTAAATTCTGTAGCCTTGTGATTCGAATGACTCTTCTGTAGTATTTATCATTTCCTGGAGTCCTGCAAATAAAACTTTCTGCTTATCTAATTCATCTGTCAAATTCTTTAGTTTTCCTGCTTTAATTAGAGAATTAATATTATGAGTTGCAATGTAGTTGATCTGGTCTTGTTTGATCCTTGCAGACATTTGTTTACGGAATTCCGGATATTCACAGTACCTTCGCAATACATATATTGACTTATGAAATTTGACATTAATAACCCATCCCAGTTATAAATAACAGCGAAGTGCATAGGTACAACACCAGAAGAAAGGATGATAGTCACTATTCTGGATTAAATCTCATTTTGGCACAGAAAGGGGGAAATTATGCTGCCGCAAAAATCTTTGGTCATTTGTCAAATAGTATTAAAAGTCTGACATATAGCCAACAAACATTTAAAAGCAAATTAAAAGAATTTCTGAATGACAACTCCTTCTACTCAGTAGATGAATTCTTAGATATGAAGTAGTAACTGTAAATAATTATTTTGTGTAAAGAAAACTTATGTTAAAGTGACACGTTCCACATCATTACGAAATGTCGTATTCATGATCTATGGCACAAGGATTAATGTATGTATGTATGTTTCTTTATCTCTCTCTGGATCGTCTCCGTCAGCTGTGTACTCATTTCGTCCACAGTTGAAGTGACGTTTTTCATTTGACCTTCTAAAGTGTCATGAATACTTTCATTCCCTCCAGATCTGTAGTCAGTTTTTTCACTTCATCCGGCAAGTCTTTGTAGCTAGTCTGCAAAGTAGTGATGTCTTCGCGAATACTATCTGGATCTTTCTTAATATTCTAAAATGGTTCAAATGACTCTGAGCACTATGCGACTGAACTTCTAAGGTCATCAGTCGCTAGAACTTAGAACTAATTAAACCTAACTAACCTAAGGACATCACATACATCCATGCCCGAGGCAGGATTCGAACCTGCGACCGTAGCGGTCGCTCGGCTCCAGACTGTAGCGCCTAGAACCGCATGGCCACTCCGGCCGGCTCTTAATATTCTCACGATAGCTTTATCGCGAGCACTTAAGACTACATTTAGTCTTGATACTAACTCCTCGAGCAGTTAGTGCTTGATTTAGTTGTTGATCATTTCCATGTCCCTATGCTCCTGCTTAGCATCTCGCTCTCTTTCTAGTGTAGCCTGTTTGGCTTCACGCTCTTTTTCTAGTAAAGCCACTTTTTGTAACAGGGTAGTAATTAAATCTGTTCCTGGTAATTCTGTGTTAGAGGATCAGCTGACGATGCCCTCTGCACAGAAATATCGATAACATTTTCACTATTGGACAAAGAAAACATATTTAGTTTGTGTGCTTCGTTCTGCTCCGAATCCGGAATACTTTTATCTATACTTTGGGTTTCTGCATTCCCATATGGGAATTGCAGTTGTCGGTAAAGTCTGAATCATTGTGCTATTTATTTCCAGAACCCTGTCATTCTGCTCAGCGTCAGGGATTTCCTTTCGCTTTGATCTAACCATTGTACTAAGCTATTATTAAACTTCACACGCAATACACATAAAATACACAAAATACAAAAAAGGACTTACAACTAAACACGCAAATATTTGCAGACAATTGTTTATCGGCTGGTGTTAAAGTCGCTGCAGTAGTAGAAGACTGTCTCGTAGCTGATATTTCGCTCGTAACTCGAACTGCGTGTATCTACAGCCAATTCAAAAAATATACTGTGTGCATATATATCCTTACCTGTGATGTAAGTCCTTACCTGTGATAGTTTCTCTGAATAATGCTGTGATTCAGTTTAGACCAAGTGGTGATTTGATATTGTTTCCTTTACTTTTCTTCTTCTCAATTCATTTAAATGTCAAAGTACATGAAAAGAAAATACGTATTCATTAGAATGACAACTTACATACCAAAACGCAGATGAATATTGTTTGTCTGGCACCACGTTCGGTGCCAGTGTAGTGTAATTACATTATATTTATTTATTGTTTGTGTGGTGCAGATATAAATGAATGATCTGTGTGTAGTGTAATTGTAATGTGTTGTAAGAGATTGTCTTTCAAACAGATAGTGGTTAACTATTTTTTATCACAGATCTTCTTAAAATCTTTTAAACTGTAAAGATGTTATGACAGACTTATTACACGCAAAACTTCGGTGTGCTAAATAATTGATTATAATTATTTCCTTTTATTGAAGTTACGTTATCGTGCAGATACATTATTGCACACCAAAGCAAGAACAACATATGAACATGATAAATGATCTCTTTCGTCTCAGGGGTTGAAACTTTAGGATTCGTATGCAAGTATTTGTGTTAGTAGCACACTGGTTTGTTAATTTTGATTGCATCGAGCATGTTTAGTTATAGCTGTCTCTGTAATGGCGCCTACTTGAAAAATAACATACTCGACATTAGTGACCCAGCACGGCAAAATCATAAAATGAAAATAATGACTGAGATGCCTCAATAGTTTCATAAATGCATAATCTAAATTAGTTATCTCAATAATACCTGGGCTAGAAGAGCCATAATTGCCGGAACTAGTTGTACCGACCGTAATGGCGGACAACAACAGGATAAGATCGTAACTGATAAAACTTCTAATACTGCAGGAAAGAACACAGTTCTTCTATAAATAAAAAATGGCTTCAGTGGTAAAAAAAGAACATTTTGTGCTCTGAAATCGGTTTGGATATATTAACAATTATCAGGCTTATTAAATACCGGTGCCTCTTAATATGGAAGGAAAGAAGAGTGCATCTTGCTAGGTCAGCGGTACTACTCGAAAAGGTACAATGTCATCTCTTTTATCAGACAAACGAAAATTAACACAGTATATGTTGTCGTCTTTAATCATTTTCTACACAGATAATAAATCGTGCTTATTGTCTTTGTCCTTTTCGCTCTGTGCAGTTCACATGAGAAAAGTCAATGTTTTGCTCATATTACAGAAAAAAATATTAAGTCTCTTACTTAAGTATGTTCACAGGGAACCCGCGCGCCGACACGGTTCAAATGCTCAATTTCTGCAGAACATACTAATGTATGTGTCCTGTGAATAAGAACGCCCTATCTCTAATCGTTTAAGGTGTTCTGCTTTTTCTGAACATGAGTGTAATTTCTAACGTCAGAACACCATTCTTTTAAATTTATTGTTTGATGCAAATCTATAGGGGCGTCTCTTTGTACACACATGGGGGCACTACAAACAACCGTTTGCGCATGCTTTGTGGATATGTTTTGCGACGTCGTGTCCACTGACGAACATGTCATACGTAACTGTGCAGGGCACGTGATTTCTGTTTTCTAATACAGACAAGAATGATGTACCCACATTCACTGTGCACTTGAGATAACCACACACTCTAAACTAGTGCTTAGTAAAGGACCTTAGCAGTGTCTGTTCCGTCGCGCATGTTCAAAAGAACAGACACCACTTTTGAGAAATATATGTTCGTAATCCAAAGGAAATAAAGACATTAGATGCTATTGGGCACTGAAATACATCACTGGGGAGAGGTGAAAATCTTTTACCGCGCAGGGACTCAAAACTGGACTTTTCTGACCCTCGCGAACGGGCACCTTGACCACCTCGGCCGTTGGACACTGTCCCTGATCGACTCAAATTTCCAACTTATCTACACACTACTGATTTACTGCCCCTGCCCATTACCCTCACTACTTGCAGCGGTTCACTGATTCCCGTGAGAGTTCCAGCGTGTTGTGCACCTGCACTGAAGGGATCGGACGTATCTGAAAGAACAGACAACGCATGTATATAACCAATGCGACATCCCTTCACTGCTGATGCACAACATGCTCAAAGTCTTACAAGAATCAGCGAAACGCTGCGAGCAGCGAGGGAGACGGGCAGGGGTGCTGTGTCAGTAGTGTGTGAATAAGTTGGAAATTTGAGTCGGTCATAGAGACCGTTCGTGGAAAAATCCATGGTCGAGTCACAGTCCAGCACAAATTTTCTTTTTCCCACTTGATGTCCACTGACGGAAAAATCTCAATACCAAGAAATGCTTTTGCTTTTGCTAGCGCCTTTGTCCCACATCTTTGCGCAGGGTCAGCGCAACTAAATTGGATGTATCATGGTTAATGTTAAGGGGTGGCCGGATGCCCTTCCTGCCACCACCTCATACCCACTGGGACAGAATTAGTGTCTGCGTCTAGTGTAAATTATGAAATAGTGCGAACGAGTTTCAAATACCTGTGAGGTGCGTAACTGAGGCGGGACATGGGGACCAGCCCAGTATTCACCTTTAGGGATGTGGAAAACCGCCTAAAAACCACATCCAGACTGGCCAGTGCACTGGCCCACGTCGTTAACTCGACGGGCGGATTCGATCCGGGGCCAGCGCGCCTACCCGAGTTTAGGAAGCAGCGCATTAGCGCTCTCAGCTAACCTGGCGGGTCTCAACACCAAAAAACAATTGCGGTAAAGTACTGAAATTTCGGGAATATATTTGTCTAGGTATCATATTTTAGTAATTAGCATTGCAAGATCACATTCTAATGTAAGAGCGATGTAAGCAATTGCAAAAGTGAAGTGTTGGTTCGTTAATAACAACCACCAGAATGTTGCATGCAAACATGCAAACGTGCATGCTTTGTGTTGTATATGTGCCAGACGTCAGTTTGTGCGATGGAGTTCCATCCCTGTTACACTTGGTCGGCCAGTACAGGGACTGTTAATGCTGGTGACGCTGGAGTTGTCACCCGATGATATCCTGTATGAGCTCGATTGGCGCCAGATCTGGTGATTAAGCAGGCCAAGCCAACATGTCAACACTCTGTAGAGCACGTCGGGCTACAACAGAGATATGTGGGAGGGCGTTATACTGTTGCAAAACCGCCGATGGAATGCTGTTCATAAATTGCAACACAGGGGTCGAATCGCCAGATTGACGCACAAATTTGCACTCCAGCTGCGTGGAATAACCACCAGAGTGGTCCTGCTGTCATACAAGATCGCGCCCCATGTCGTAACTGCAGGTGTAGTCCTAGGGTGTCCAGTACGCAGACAGGTTGCTTGCAGGCCCTCAACTGGCGTTCTTTAACCAACACACGGCCATCACTGGCACTGAGGCAGAACCGGCTTCGATCACGAAACACAACAGACCTCCAAACTGCCCGCCAATAAGCTCTTGCTTGATACCACCGATGTTGCAGATGGCGGTGGTTTGGGGTCGGTGGAATGCTCGCTACAGGGCATCCGCATGAAGTAACCGATTTGTAACAGGTCGATGAGTCACTGAGGCGCCATCTGCTGCTCAAATTGCTGCTGAAGATGCAGTACAATGCACCAAAGCCATAGGCAGAACACAGTAGTCTTCCCTTTGGGTAGTTACATGTGGCTGTCAGCAGACCGATCTTCTTGCGACCGTACATTACGGTGACTACCGCTGCCGGCAGTCACGTACAGTGGCTACACTTGTACCAAGTCTCTCTGCAATATCGCAGAAGGAACATCCAGCTTCTCGTGGCCCTATTACTCGACATGTTCAAACTCGGTGAGGTGTTGCAAATGACGTCTCTGTTGCATTAAAGTTATTCTTGATTGACATCGACTGACCACGTCCATTTTCAAAGGTAACTAACGCTGACGATCATTACGGTGTGTGTTTAAAATAAACCTGATTGCATCCTGACATTGGCTCTAAACTTTCGTTTATGTCACAGAACTCCTTCTTGTTGTTGCGATTTTTTTCCATCGCCGTTTTCAATGCTCAGTAGAAAAAAATGGTTCAAATGGCTCTAAGCACTATGGGACTTAACATCTGAGGTCATCAGTCCCCTAGAACTTAGAACTACTTAAACCTAACTAACCTAAGGACACCACAAACATCCATGCCCGAGGCAGCATTCGAACCTGCGACCGTAGCAACAGCGCGGTTCCGAGCTGAAGTGCCTAGAACAGCTCGGCCACAGCGGCCGGCGCTCAATAGCAGCTAATGTCTTTATTTCCTCTGGATTATGACTTAACAAAGTATTCATTTAAAATAACAGATTGGCGTAAATGATGCCGCCCTTTAAATAAAACTTTTGGATAGTGTCCGTTTATCTAAGGATAGTGTTGAATGAGATAACTGGTTTATTATAACTATTTCGCAAAAGTGCTGCTTATCGGCCGGCCAGGGTGGCCGAGCGGTTCTAGGCGCTTCAGTCTGGAACCGCGCGACCGCTACGGTCGCAGGTTCGAATCCTGCCTCGGGCATGGATGTGTGTGCTGTCCTTGGGTTACTTAGATCTAAGTTCTAGGGGACTGATGACCTCAGAAGTTAAGTCCCATAGTGCTCAGAGCCATTTGAACCATTTTTTTGCTGCTTATCAAAACGTTTGATAATAATGAAAGAATTAATAGTCTGCCCTTCTGAACTTCGAAAGGTATGCCTTGACTATGAACTTGCCAACAGTAAATGTAAATATTTGTAAATGAATGTATCTTGCTTAACCTCAAAAACTGTTTCCAAGCTCCAGTTTTTAGAGGGCTAAAAGGCATCCACTGAGAAGAATACTTTGGTTTTTATGCAAAGTCTTTCACTGAGAATAATACTTTGGTTTTTATGCACTCAATCCCATTTTGGTAAGTTTTATGTGCAATAATCAAGAGACATTAGCGGGACCTGCTACGCTTCCTTTTCTTTCGCAACAAGAAGACGCCTCAACGACTGCGGCGTGCACGCCTGCATTGCTTTTGGGCGCCCTCTCTCGGTTCCCTTGCGCGTCGCTGCCGGGAAGTCGGCCCGCGCCGCTGCGAGTAGAAGTCAAGTGTCGACGGACAATGGTGGCAGACGCGGCAGCACGCGGACGGCAGCTGCTGAGGCGGGCCTTGTTTGGTGGCCGCTGGCTGCTCCTTATCTCCCGCCGGCAGGCCAGTTCAGGGCGAGGCCTTTGACGAGACACGTAAAGTGAATCTAATATCGACGTAACGTCGCAGCCGCTTGTTTTATGGGCCTCTACCCCTGTCCTTGGAAACTTGCGAAATCGCTTCAGCTACGTGTGTCCACAGTCTCTAGCGCGTGTGCCCAATATCGTTCACACGAAATAACGCTTCAGTCTTAGTTCTCGTTGTTTCTTAAAGCATCGACATTTTCGCTACAGATGCTTCGCGTTGATTTGTTATACACCGAAGAGGCAAAGTAACTGGTACACCTGCCTAATATCGTTCAGAACCCCCGCAAGCACGCAGAAGTGCCGCAACATGACGCGCCATAGACTAATGTCTGAAGTAGCGCTGGAGACAACTGACACTATGAATCCTGCAGGGCTGTCCATAAGTCCGTAAGAGTACGAGGGCGTGGAAATCTCTTCTGAACTGCAGGCTGCAAGGCATCACAGATATGCTCAATGTCTGGAGAGTTTGGTGGCCAGCGGAAGTGTTCCTAGAGCCACTCTGTTGCAATTCTGGATGTGTGGCGTGTCCCGCTGTCCTGCTGGAATTGCCGAAGTCCGTCGGAATGCACAATAGACATGAATGTCTGCAAGTGATCAGACAGGACGCTTACGTACGCGTCACCTGTCAGAGTCGTATGTAGACGTATCATGGGTCTCATATCACTCCAACTGTACTTTCCCCGCACCAATACAGAGCCTCCACCAGCTTGAACAGTCCCCTGCTGACATGCAGGGTCCATGGATTCATGAGATTGTTGTGGTATCGATAGCAACGATACTACGGCATAGTTTCATAAGTTGGCCCTTTTGATCAAGAGCAGACGACCGGGACACTTCGCTTCAGCTTTGCACCTCAGGGCAAAGTTATGTATTACTCTTGTTGCTAAAGTAAAGGTGATTTTAACTCACACTGCAGTACCGAGAGATTTTCACCTTTTCCTGCTCCTACCCAGGCGCCGCCTTCCAGGCGGGATACAAAAGTTGTCTCCATACCCGAAACGAGACTCGTCCGACCAGGCATATTTCCAATCATCAACAGTCAAATGTTGGCGTTGACGGGCCCTGGCAAGGCGTAAAGCTTTGCGTTGTGCAGTCATCAAGAGTACACGAGTGGGCCTTCGGCTCCGAAAGCCCATATCGATGATGTTCCGCTGAATACACTCCTGGAAATGGAAAAAAGAACACATTGACACCGGTGTGTCAGACCCACCATACTTGCTCCGGACACTGCGAGAGGGCTGTACAAGCAATGATCACACGCACGGCACAGCGGACACACCAGGAACCGCGGTGTTGGCCGTCGAATGGCGCTAGCTGCGCAGCATTTGTGCACCGCCGCCGTCAGTGTCAGCCAGTTTGCCGTGGCATACGGAGCTCCATCGCAGTCTCTAACACTGGTAGCATGCCGCGACAGCGTGGACGTGAACCGTATGTGCAGTTGACGGACTTTGAGCGAGGGCGTATAGTGGGCATGTGGGAGGCCGGGTGGACGTACCGCCGAATTGCTCAAGACGTGGGGCGTGAGGTCTCCACAGTACATCGATGTTGTCGCCAGTGGTCGGCGGAAGGTGCACGTGCCCGTCGACCTGGGACCGGACCGCAGCGACGCACGGATGCACGCCAAGACCGTAGGATCCTACGCAGTGCCGTAGGGGACCGCACCGCCACTTCCCAGCAAATTAGGGACACTGTTGCTCCTGGGGTATCGGCGAGGACCATTCGCAACCGTCTCCATGAAGCTGGGCTACGGTCCCGCACACCGTTAGGCCGTCTTCCGCTCACGCCCCAAACATCGTGCAGCCCGCCTCCAGTGGTGTCGCGACAGGCGTGAATGGAGGGACGAATGGAGACGTGTCGTCTTCAGCGATGAGAGTCGCTTCTGCCTTGGTGCCAATGATGGTCGTATGTGTGTTTGGCGCCGTGCAGGTGAGCGCCACAATCAGGACTGCATACGACCGAGGCACACAGGGCCAACACCTGGCATCATGGTGTGGGGAGCGATCTCCTACACTGGCCGTACACCACTGGTGATCGTCGAGGGGACACTGAATAGTGCACGGTACATCCAAACCGTCATCGAACCCATCGTTCTACCATTCCTAGACCGGCAAGGGAACTTGCTGTTCCAACAGAACAATGCACGTCCGCATGTATCCCGTGCCACCCAACGTGCTCTAGAAGGTGTAAGTCAACTACCCTGGCCAGCAAGATCTCCGGATCTGTCCCCCATTGAGCATGTTTGGGACTGGATGAAGCGTCGTCTCACGCGGTCTGCACGTCCAGCACGAACGCTGGTCCAACTGAGGCGCCAGGTGGAAATGGCATGGCAAGCCGTTCCACAGGACTACATCCAGCATCTCTACGATCGTCTCCATGGGAGAATAGCAGCCTGCATTGCTGCGAAAGGTGGATATACACTGTACTAGTGCCGACATTGTGCATGCTCTGTTGCCTGTGTCTATGTGCCTGTGGTTCTGTCAGTGTGATCATGTGATGTATCTGACCCCAGGAATGTGTCAATAAAGTTTCCCCTTCCTGGGACAATGAATTCACGGTGTTTTTATTTCAATTTCCAGGAGTGTAGTTTGCACGCTGACACTTGTTGAAGGCCTGGGACTGAAATTTGCAGCAGTTTGCCGAAGGGTTACACTTCTGTCACGGTGGACGATTATCTTCAGTCGTCGTTGGTCCCGTTCTTGCAGGATCTTTCTCCGGTCGCAGCGATGTCGGAGATTCCTCAAATTCACGGTACATCGGTGAAATGATCCCATGGAAAAATCTCCGCTTCTTCGCTACCTCGGAGATGCTGCGTCTCTGGCAATATTTGTAATTTACCGAATTTCCACTTGTGTATGTATTATAAATTGATGATGCGTTTATGACTGAAACACTTGCGCGTAGGGACAGGAAGAAATCGCTATTTTATGGCTAATTTCGGTTTTTTTGCTTATAGTGTTGTTATTTTTGCCACTTTAGGTGTTATTTTTTGTAAATTTTGGCTCTATTTTTTGCCAGTTTTGTTTGTAATTTTTTCACTACTTATTTTTTTAAGCACTGTGCGTTCTTTTTTTTTAAGTCTTACTTCAGTGTTTATCAGATTTTCGTTGAAAATTAAAAAGTACCTATCACTTACGCTATGATTACTGATGATACTTATCCTGTGCAATGATGGCTTGATAGAAGCCAACCGAGCAGGCGCCGTATTACTAAAGTGTTTGCAAACCTAAAATGCCGTTTTTGACAGTTTTCATTCTTATTTTTGTTTACTACCATTATATGCAATGTAACCGGAGCGCATCGCTTAAGGTATCTCTAAAACGCGTCATTATTAATACAATGTACAGTGTAAAAGTGTTGGGCAATGTGACCTCGGCGGATAAAATAGTTAACGAAATAGAGTTCGTTGGAAATTTCGTATTTTCAACCGATGCCACATCTAGAGCATGTTCTTTAGCGGGAAGTGAAGGGATATGTTTAACTGATAGACGAACTTCAACCTTGAGGAAAAAGTTGGGATCTTATTTCCAATTTAAATACTATTCGTTGTACAACTTTATTTCTACCGTTTTCCCTCGAAGTTCGAAGCTTTATTGTGAATCTCGCACAAAAAATTTACAATTCAAAATATTGGGCATCATTGGCCACTATTTTCTCCTATCTTTCGGGCAGCATATGAATCCCGCGGTGGAAGAACTGGGCATCTTTGGAGGAGGTCCATGAAGCGATCCAATTTTGCATTCGTTAACATGGGCGGAAGTGCTGGTCAACCAGGTCGTGTGCCGTTGTTCGAGAAAGGTGGTAGCCAAGGGAAGCAATGTCTGGAAAATACGGCTGATGGTGTGCGACTTTCCATTTCAACGTTTCGAAGCATGTTTTAAGGGGTTTTGTGATATGGGGTCTAGCATTGTTACGCTGCAAAATCGCCTTTTCATACCTATCGCTTTATTGTGACCGATTGTCATTCAGTGCTCGGCTCAAACGCATCAGTTGCTTTCCATAACCGTCTCCTATGATTATTCCCATCGGTTTCAGTAGCGTCGAAATCCTTCTCTCTTCCAGAATCATGCCGGTCTTCGACGTCAAAATCACCGCTCTTGAAGCGTTGAAACCATTTTCTGCACATTCTTGCACTAACAGCATCTCACTATAGGTCTTACCCAGCATTTTATGAACCTCAGCTACAGGCTTTTCTTGTTAAAGCACAAAATTGTAACTTCCTGCAAATGTCGAGAATTAGACTCGTAAGTTGACATATTCAATCGAGAATAACTGTATGAAACAATCACATATCTACTGATGTTTTGGTGGCGTTGTGTTTACAAACGCCTAAGCTTATTGCACCGCTGCTGCTACTGCCATCTATTGCAAAACGGCGGAAGCGAAGTTGTAGATCTAATACAAGTTACCAGTATTAATAAAAGTGTTGCCTTAGATTACCGGCATTTTTACACAGACGCACAAATAGACCGAATTTCGTAGAAGCGGTCGATTTCCCGTTACATTGTTAAGAGCGCCTATTATGTGTTATCTTTCCAGTTATCGTGTGTTCGAAAAAAATTTTTTTTGTTCTAGTTATGTGTAAATAAATATGATTATTTCCTCTCACTCATCTCTCCCTCGACCGGCTGCCCCCTATTTCTTGCTTTCCCACCCTTTTTTCCCCTTATCCGCCCGGGTACTACCCCCTCCCCCCATCTGCCTTCGTCTGTGGTGTGTTATCTTCGTTTCTAATCTCTGGTGCAGTGTTTGAGTGTCCAGTATTGTGTGCCCCCTTTTTTTTTAAAGTGTTGCGCACAGAAAAGATACTATCGCTGTGTTTTATAATTGTGCTTGTGTCCTGGGGGGGCGGAGGGGGGGGGGGGGGGGGAAGCCGCACGTGTTTAGCGGAGCGGTCTGAGGCGCTGCAGTCATGGACTGTGCGGATGGTCCCGGCGGAGGTTCGAGTCCTCCCTCGGGCATGGGTGTGTGTGTTTGTCCTTAGCATAATTTAGGTTAAGTAGTGTGTAAGCTTAGGGACTGATGACCTCAGCAGTTAAGTCCCATAAGATTTCACACAATTGTTTTGGGAGAGGGAATTGAAATTCCATAAAGAAAAAAAAATACTCTCATTCGTCATCATTTGTCACAGAAACAGACAGGGTTAAAGTACAAATAAACATGTGGTACTGAACTATTATTGTACTATACGTTCGGCAAGAGAAACTATGCGGTAACTGGCATTCACAACATTCATGTGCTGGCATTCATCAGGAATTTGATGAGATTGTTCCTCGCACAGATTTTGGCATTGGTATTGACTCAGTGCCTCATGGACGTCGGGTGTCATCAAAAGCCTAGCCACATGGCGTCACATCAACTTGTCGCCCACTCTTTATTTGCTAATGTGAAAAGCGTAGAGGAGGAGGAGGAGGAGGAGGGGGGGGGGAGATTAGTGTTTAAAGGATGGATAAGGAAATCGGCCTTGCCTTTTCAAAGGAACCATCCCTGCATTTGCCTGAAGCGATTTAGCGAAATCAAGGAAAACCTAAATCAGGATGGCCAGGCACCGGTCTAAAAGCACAGACTTTGGGTGCTTAGTTTCGTAGTTCTGCCAGAGTACATCCAGAGCCTGAGTCAGTTTCTGTTAAGTCTCTGCGAAGACTGCCCTTGTGCTGCTACTGCAGTATTATCCTCGTATGTGAAATATGTGGCGTGGCATTGGCAGGTCATGCGTACACGTTGTACAGTGTTGGTTTTAGAGCACTTCATTGTTCATTCTTCCGATTCCTCGAGCCGGTGTTCTGTCTCAGAGACTGATGCCGATTCTCGTGCTGTCATGAGTGGTCCGACCACAGGTGGGCTGTGACGTAGTATAACTGTCAGAAGCTTCCATTGGTTGACGACGTCATATGCGGCTTTCAGGTCTACTAGGGCCACCCCTCCTTTCTACTTTAGTTCAAAGACGTACTCGATGTGTTGCGTCGGGATTAGTAGTAGTATAGTACTTAATTTTCCAGGTAAGAATCGCATCATGGTTGCAAGTGAATATCTCATTCTACATCTACATGACTACACTGCAATTCACAATCAAAGGTCATCGAACCACCTTCAAGTAATTTGCTTACCGTTCCACTATCGAATAGCGCCTGGGAAAAGCGAACAATTAAATCTTTCCGTGCGAGCTATGATTTCTTATATTTTATTACAATGATCATTTCTCCCCATACAGGTGGGCGACAGCAAAGTACTTCCGCATTTGGCGGAGAAAGTTGGTGATTGAAATTTCGTGTAAAGATCCTGCCGCAACAAAAACATCTTTGTTTTTATGATTGCCACCACAACTCCTGTATCATATCCGTGGCACTCTCTCCCCTATTAGGCGTTAATACAAAACGAGCTGCCCTTGTCTGAACTTTTTCGATGCCCACTATCAGACCTGTCTGGCACGGATCCCGCGCGGCGGAGCAGTACTCAAGAAGAAGACGGACAAGCGCAGTGCCTTTAGTGAACCTTAAATTCAGATTGGTCATGATTCCGAGAAGGGACAGGTGTTCCAGGATCTTAAAGGTATGGCAGAAAATTGACACAATTACGAAACTTCTCGCGTCGTTTGTTTCGTTCCCTTACCTCAACAGGAACGTACCAGTTGAAGGCGATCACAGTACCCAGAAGTTGTCCAAAGATTTTAATTTTGTTCGACTGGAGCTGCCTGTATTGTGGTGTAGAAAAGATGAATCCATCTCTGAGAAAATAATTTTCACTTCTCGGATCCTGTACTATGGGTTTTTAACTTCGCAGTCATGGACTGTGCGGTTGGTCCCGGCGGAGGTTCGAGTCCTCCCTCGGCCATGGGTGTGTGTGTGTTTGTCCTTAGGATAATTTAGGTTAAGTAGTGTATAAGCTTAGGGACTGATGACCTTAGCAGTTAAGTCCCATAAGATTAAAAAAAAAAAAAATTTAATTTCGCCATTCGGTGATTTTGGCGTGGTGCAGCAGTTGATTTCATTGTTGTAAATTCACTTTTAGAGCGTGTGGGATGTCCACCGGGGCCCTTCCGGAGTTTCCAGGATCGTTTTGGATCCACACAATATTGAATACACAAAAGTATTTACTGCTGTATGGACATGAGTTATCAAGGTCTTGGGCACACTGCCATATGGAACTGACAGGGGCGACTACGACGTTTAGAAATACGCCAGTTTAGCCGCTACATCGGTCTCGTAGCTTTGAGTTTATGCTACTACGACAAGACGTATAGGAATTTAGTTATTGCTCGTAATTTTTTTTTTAATTTGTGTGCTTTGATTTACTTGTAAGACTCTAACAAACTTCAAACAATCTGTATTCTAAAACACATTTTACTCTTTTTACGTAAAATGCTTATGGATATATTTATTAATCCAAGAAGTCCTCACATTTGTAATGCCCTGGTACAGCAACCTTCCATTGTGATTAATACTGAAAGACAGTTCTAGGTTGCAGAACGCTATTTATTGATTCAAAAACTACGCTTTTCACGCGGGAAGAGCATCATCAGGTTATCCGGAACTGCAATGAAAAATGGTCATACTAAATAACCGGGTGTGATCCTATCCTGAACTTCTACTCGTGTACTCAACAGTGAAAACCAAAATTGTTCATATGGGAGACGTAAAGGGTAGGGAAGCACGTAAAAATGCATTCGTCAAATACGCCTAAAATATCCAGTGAACGAACGTGGAAAATACCGTAAGGCTAGGCGCAAATTGAGACGCGTATAGCGGATGTGGCGCGACGCAGCGCAGCGCGCGTTTTTGTAACATCACAGGTTCAAATGGGACCGCGCAAATTGCGACGCGACGCGACTGGGACGCGACACGCGCCTGCGCCAGGTCGCGCGGCGTTGTGGTTGTGGCACAGTTTCTCGCGCCGTACGTCGCGCGTGCCTCGCTAGCACCGTGGGAAATTTGAGGCGGGGAGCGGAAAAGTAGCCCGGCCATATGCTCACATCGGAACGGCGCATATGAGCAGTGGTAGTATTGCCCATACGATATATTTTGCCTTACTGTGTACTAATTTTATTGCCTTTGGGTAGTGTTTCGCTTTTCGCCATTTTAACGCTCCAGCTTTCTTCGTTAGTACATTATACTTTTCTATTATTTATATCTGTATAGTTTTGTTTTGTTTTTCTTCTGTCAAGAAAAATGCATACTTCAGTAACTGATGAGCCATTGGCCGCTGGAATTGAATCTTATGTCTCCGCGATGTTTTCAGATCGCAAGAAGGGACAGAGGGTAGTGAATAAGGAAGCAAGGAATATTACAAAATCATGTGATTAAGAATCAAGGCAGGAAAGTAAAACAAGGTTATCTTCTCGCTGCCGAGTATGCTGGCTTATCTGTACGATCTGTTACAAAAATTTAGTAAGGGGTAATCTCCACAGGTGTGATCCCTTTGTGCTCCTGGTAAAAAGCGTCCAAGAAGTATAGAAGTCTCACTGTGATTACTCTGATATGGATGTAATAATGTAATACGACACACTGTATTACATGCATGTGAAACAGCATGCAAGCTAGAAACAGTCGAAAAGCAGTCACAAATAACAATGTTTTAATTGGTTCGCCGTGATGAGAAAAAGCATTTCAATTGTTGTATGCACATTATTAGCATTCATAAAGTAATTATACAACAGGCTATACAAATGAAGAAAATGATCGGTATTATTACGAAAGTAGGAATATCCTAAAAGAGTGTTATGATTAGATATATTTAATTTGTTGAAATGTACACATGACAAATGCAGATCTACTTTCATGACAATATTTTTCGAACTCCAACTCACAAGGCAAACGTGGCTAGCTTCTGCATTCTTGTCGCGCGCATTATCCTCCGCTGCTGACAATACACTGACCATTGTGTTCTGCGACAGATCAACTGTTAATTTTTCTCAGTAACAGCTATTTTATTCGCGATCACACATTGTCAGTTTGGCAAGCCGCAGGTGAGTAACCAGTATCTGGCATGTGCCTATCATTCCGCCTGAAGGAACGCTCGTCATTATTTTAATACTGCTCAGATCAAGAGAAGGAATAAAATCCTTTGGTAAGTTTCCATTCCAATCGCTCAGTGTTAAAAATACGATGGGTTACGGGGATTCCACCAAAATTCCAACAGAATTGGCAATCTATTTTTTTTCTCATTCGAAGAAGCATCACCGTTTGTAAGTAACGGCCACATTTCTCTTGGTGACTGGTTTAATTGTACTTCCTTTGTCACAGTGTAATTTGTCAAACTCATCTCACAGCAGCTATTGAGACAGAATTCCGAAACGGAATGCCTTATTAAACAAGTAATTGGCAATCACAGAGATCCAAAGCTTACGAAAAACCTCATCGTGTCGGTTTGCAGTAACATAAAAGAAGAAATTTCATATTTATTTTCATATTAGGAAGCTCTTGTTTCGCTAGCTGTCGATAACCCTTAAAAAATTAGAGTCACTGGAGTGAAACAAATAAAAAGGGAAGTGTAAGCACTGATATATCGCCATCGATAAGAAAGTTCCGTGTGTTTAAGAATTGGTAAAACACTCTCCTCCTTGTGTGCTATCATTCGCCAAACTTTCGTTTCGATGTCTCGAGCGGTTTAGGATATATGAGAGATGTTGCGAGTATTTCATTTTCGCGGGTGTGAGATCGGAAGTGAGCGCGCTACATGGGATCCATTTTCTCGAGATCGGAGGCAGATATAGACCTCCTCCCAAGTCTAAACAAAAATTCAGCATGTTAGCTAAATTTCATACGCAGCAACATATGGTGTAATACGCACCTAACGCAAAATCATAGCGACCCCTAATTTTCATTGCAAACTTTTTGAGTTTTGCGTAGTGCCTTACTAAAATGTGTACATCACAATACGAATGGTCATGGGCGAGGTGATGGGCACTGCGCCACGAAGCTGACATATAACGCTACAAGTAAGGCAAAAATCATATATTTTCAGTGAATAGTTTCTGTAAAATCGTTTGAGAAATATAACAGGTTGCGCGCGCTTCGGTTCTGTCAGCGCAGAGCGTCGCCAGTCGGCGCGTGCAAAGTACGATTATATGGTGTACGCGTCGCAATATGCGCTGGGCCCGCGCGACTCGTGCGGCACGTGCGTGTCGCACTGTAGTTTCGTGTCACGTCACACGTGCTATACGCGTCTCAATTTGCGCCTAGCCTTTAAGAGATAGTATAAAAACCGCCAAGAACAAACCTACTGGAGAGCACTTAGTACTTCTGTAGATTTATTGTTGGTGGTTTTTATACTACCTCTTACGGAGTTTTTCATGTTCGTTTACTGGATATTTTAAGCGTGTTTGACAAATGCTTTGTCGCAGAAATTATAAAATTATTTATGTGTTTTCGTTTCTTTTACGTCTTACATATGTTTTCACTGTTGAGTATAGCATCTCAGGATAGGACCACATCCGGTTTTTTATTATGTCCACTTTCTACTGTACTCCCAGGTACCCTGATGATGCTCCACGCGGGTGAAACACGTCATTTTCCATCCAATAAAGAACATTCTGCGGCATAAGACTGTCTTTTAATTTTAACCAAGATATTATCTTGATAGATGCAGTATGACTTAACCGTTACATTCCCCATTGCTCAAGTGACGTCAGTACTTCATGCCGACGGAGCTGAGCCATAAACGTGGCTAGCGGTGTGTTCTCCACAACACGTAGCCGGCACATTCTCCGCTGTGCACCGTGGCATGGCCTGTCCGCTACGCGCGTCAACCGATCCGCACAGTGGAGCATCACACTGCATTAGCTTCGTCTCTAAACTGTGCAGCGCCTCGACCATGACACTAAAATCAGCTGCTTTGTGAGCTGGCTAGACTGCTCTGTGAATTACTGTAGAAGAGAACCAGACTGAACAGAGCTCGAGAGCCTAATGTTTTGGTAACGTTGCTAGTTGTTCAGCTTAACACGTTTTACCAATGTGTCTTCTTTCTAGTCACGTTTATCACTCTTTTGGTATGCATTCCTTTGATATATTGTTCGAATGACAGGAAAATCACATCAGAACCTTCCCCCATAAATATCTGCTTGCTATCTTAGATCATCTGGTGAGCAAGATGTATGAGACAGGCGAAATACCCTCAGACTTCAAGAAGAATATAATAATTCCAATACCAAAGAAAGCAGGTGTTGACAGATGTGAAAATTACCGAAGTATCAGTTTAATAAGTCACAGCTGCAAAATACGAACCCGAATTCTTTACAGACGAATGGAAAAACTAGTAGACGTCGACCTCGGGGAGAGGCAATACTGACCTTACGCCTTATCTTAGAAGAAGGATTAAGGAAAGGCAAACCTACGTTTCTAGCATTTGTAGACTTAGAGAAAGCTTTTGACAATGTTGACTGGAATACCCTCTTTCAAATTCTGAAAGTGGCAGGGGTAAAATACAGGGGGCGAAAAGCTATTTACAATTTGTACAGAAACCAGATGGAAGTTATAAGAGTCGAGGGGCATGAAAGGGAAGCAGTGGTTGGGAAGGGAGTCAGACAGGGTTGTAGCCTCTCCCCGATGGTATTCAATCTGTATATTGAGAAAGCAGTGAAGGAAACAAAAGAAAAATTCGGAGTACGTATTAAAATCCATGGAGAAGAAATAAAAACTTTGAGGTTCGCCGATGACATTGTAATTCTGTCAGAGGCAGCAAAGGACTTGGAAGAGCAGTTGAACGGAATGGATAGTGTCTTGAAAGGAGGATATAAGATGAACATCAACAAGAGCAAAACGAGGATAATGGAATGTAGTCGAATTAAGTCAGGTGATGCTGAGGGAATTAGATTAGAAAATGAGACACTTAATGTAGTAAAGGAATTTTGCTATTTGGGGAGCAAAATAACTTATGATGGTCGAAGAAGAGAGGATATAAATGTAGACTGGCAATGGGAATGAAAGCATTTCTGAAGAAGAGAAATTTGTTAACATCTAGTATAGATTTAAGTGTCAGGAAGTCGTTTCTGAAAGTATTTGTATGGAGTGTAGCCATGTATGGAAGTGAAACATGGACGATAAATAGTTTAGACAAGAAGAGAATAGAAGCTTTCGAAATGTGGTGCTACAGAAGAATGGTGAAGATTAGATGGGTAGATCACGTAACTAATGAGGAAGTATTGAATAGGATTGGGGAGAAGAGAAGTTTGTGGCACAACTTGACTATAAGAAGGGCTCGGTTGGTAGGACATGTTCTGAGGCACCAAGGGATCACCAATTTAGTATTGGAGGGCAGCGTGGAGGATAAAAATCGTAGAGGGAGACCAAGAGATGAATACACCAAGCAGATTCAGAAGGATGTAGGCTGCAGTAGGTACTGGGAGATGAAGAAGCTTGCACAGGATAGAGTAGCATGGAGAGCTGCATCAAACCAATCTCAGGACTGAAGACCACAACAACAACAACAACAGTCTTAGAGTGTTCGGTGTTACTGGCGTCTGCAGAGCATGCGCCTACGGACTGCACAGTGGCGGACGCCAGCTGCCACCGCTGCAGCAGGCTGCTGTGTGGCAACAGCTGTTCTGCGGTTTCCAGCGTTGTCCACGTCTGCGCTACAGGGTAACCGGCGGAGGGTCTTGCAGCGACTGCAAGACGCAGCGCTTGACCTACTGGATTGCGCTGCCGCGTAGGAGGAAGTATTTGAGAAATGCTTACTTCTCTCCGCTGAGGTGCACTTCGAATTTTATTAACCGTTTTTTCTGATACTTATTAAAAGTCTCCGTGGGCAACTTACTAATAACCTATCACACTTAATGTCTACATCTTGTTCGTCTTCTAGCTTTCGTGTCCTGCCATTATTTCTTGAACCTTTTGCATGATTACTCATTTTCCGCTCTACCTGCAGAATATATCATCCGTTTTGTTACAACTGTCGTCCAGAACTGTCGATCATACTTCGTGAGATTACACTCGCTACCAGTTCCGTATTTCAACTACATGCCATCGTCATATAGTTCCAAAGCCACTCCCGTTTCGCTTCCTCCCATCTAGATTCCCTTTTGTGATCCCCACTCCGAACCTGCCATGCGGAGTATCCTGTGTCCTCCAGAATGAGATTTTCACTCTGCAGCGTAGTGTGCGCTGTTATGAAACTTCCTGGCAAATTAAAACTGCGTGCCGGACCGAGACTCGAACTCGGGACCTTTGCCTCTCGCGGGCAAGTGCTCTACCATCTGAGCTACCCAAGCACACAGCACGCAGCACACAGTTTTAATCTGCCAGGAAGTTTCATCCTGTGTCCTGCTGCACCAAATCCCTACCATAAATCCTCTGAATGAATCTGACAAATTCCCTTCTTGAACTTGCTAGGTCAGCTGTTCTTTCGTGTCCCAGATATATTTACCCTACTTTTGATTCTACTACCCTCACCCGGATCATCAAGTGGATCATCGTACCTCCAGCTGACATACAGAAGCACCAGCTTCCCATAGACGCAACAAAGTTCACCTACGAAACATGAATCGTCTGTTTCTGGTAATATCGTCTGTACGGTTTTCATTGTTATGTTTTTTAACCACATTGCATTTTAACGAAGTGTGCGGTTGAAGAGCTCTTAGACGCTGTTGCCTGAACGTCTCCCGTGAGAGGATGAAATAATACCAAAAAATAATGTTTTTGTCGTTTGTGTTGACAAAATTCACCTAACGTTTTCAAGGTTAAGCTCCTGCTACGAAACAATGAAGTTTTATGAACTGCTTATCATTTGTCCAACTGTATGCCTATTACTGACTTTGTTCGATGGTTTACTAAAGTCTTTCTCACAGCCGCGCGAGATTAGCCGAGCGTTTGAAGGCGCTGCAGTCGTGGACTGTGCGGCTGGTCCCGGCGAAGGTTCGAGTCCCCCCTCGGGCATGGGCGTGTGTGTTTGTCCTTAGGATAATTTAGGTTAGGTAGTGTGTAAGCTTAGGGACTCATGACCATAGCAGTTAAGTCCCATAAGATTTCACACACATTTGAACATTTCTTTCTCACATTCATGTGACGTTTTCAGTTTTCCGAAATTCCAAATGCTTTTAATCGGCTGCCTGGTCTTTATTCAGACAATGCGTCCACTAATAGCACAAGGGTCGTATATATTTTCATCTTTATGTATCATTCGTTAACAGAATTCAGTCGTATTTTCACGTCAACTCCAAGGCTTCCTATTGTCCCTCTGGAAATGCTGTCTCCAGTGGGTGGCTTTAATTTGTCGATTCAAAGTCAATGCTCCAAACGCACGTAGTCCATTTCTGTGGACCGCCGCTATGAAGTGTCAGATTTTTTACTCCTGTGCTCTTTATTGCCTTATTTGTGAAGGTTTTGCGTCCCATTGTGTTATCTGGATAATTTCACGATTCAGCTCTCTGAACTTCAACATTCTCCACTTTTCACGAAACTGTCGTAATCACTTACAGCAAAGTGCTTAACTAGGCTTCGTCCAGACGAATTTTCAGAGAGGAAGGAAAAGATCGATGCTAAAGCTGTCAGAACAGTAAACTTGTCAGTGAAGGTAGCAGTAGAAGAGATAATTAAGGCGAAGAGAGGGATCTTAATTCGTAAAACAAATTATTGAGAACGTTGGATGTAGTGGATGCATACAGATGGTAAGATTGACACCAGATAGAAGAGTTAAATGATACCATCATCCCATAGAAACACTGACTTCACGAAAAATTCGCCAAATAGCACATTCCTGTATTCGGTCGTATTCTGCCCAGAGATCTTTCATTTATGATAAAACTGGATACGCCAAAAAGTAAATGCTGAGAAATTTGTTTTAAAGTTTTTTAGAGGTAGTGAATATCAGGGAGGCAATATTACCACATAACTATACGTATCATTTGTCGTGGAAACAAATGGTTTCAGTAAATAAGAAAAGTGTTCTTGAAATTATTTATTTTGCTTATAAATTACAAATAAAACGTGAGTAAAAAATATAAATAAATTATATCACAGTATTTGCAAGCACTGAGATCACTCAATAACTCCATCTGAGTATTCTGTTTACGATTTCGAAAACAGTGTATACACACACACACACACACACACACACACACACACACACACACATACACACGTACACAAGCACATACATACACATATAAAAATTTATATACACAGACTTGGCCATTCTGCTGTTTTAAGTAGCGATGCATTTGATCTGCTTACAAAGATGGCCTGACAAGGAACATAAACCTGCTGTATTCTTCACATCAACTATGTGATTACGTGAATGGAGAAGGTGAAGTTTTCTGGTAACTTTTAGTTTCCTAAATCTTATCACGATGGAGATGAGCCACTGTCGTCATTGGTAAAGAACTTGTTCTTCCATCTCTGTAGTGTATTTACTTGAGTTTATTCTATGAAAATCCCTATAATAAAACTACTTGTCAGTATAGACTCAGAGATATGCATTCTTGTTCTTCACTTGCACAAAAGAAAGAACTGACAGGTCACAATATATGTATGACGCAGGCCATACTCCACGGAAGAGAATGAACATTCCTGTTCAGCATACATTAAATATTATGACTAGAATTCGCTCTACATTTTTAACGTTTCACTTTTATTGAGTTGTGTAGTTACGAGCAACAGAACTATTTGTTCAAATCAGATTCTAGTAACCATGATTAGTAACTGGTCCCCTTACACATTTCACTAATTGTGATAGCTTGCTAGACAAACGCACTTGCTCATACGGACTCATCGTATTTCGTTGAGCAGTCCACCCCTTCGTTCCACTAAATATACTACCAAAATACTGAATGGACAACACGTGATGTTCTATTTACTCCATCCAACAGACGGGGAGAGGGAGAGAGAGCTTTGAGAAGCACTGGATACAGTACACAATAGTTCATCATTATAACCACCAATTTTACATGCAGTGACATACAATTTAATAGTTCTGTGCTCCCAAAAAGGGAGTCATGAGACTCTCTTGGGTATTTTGTGTCCCTCACAATAGAAACAAACACTTTCCGCCACAAACGAGAGCGGTGCTCGGGTTCATGTCGACAGCACCTAAGTGCTGGAGAACGCAAATGTCACATTCACTATTTGTGCTTTGCAGGAGTAGTTGCGAGTCCTTGTTCCATAATCATAACAAAGTCGGTCAACAGCAGAGTACAAGCTGTCCAAAGAGGAATCCAACACAAAATCCACAACACAAAGAGGTCGTTCACACTGGGCTATAGTACGATGTATCCTGAACAGCTTTGGAGTTGTGTACATTGAAGTAGACATGATAGGCCGCTTGACGCCAGAGGGTTTGAGCAATAGAGTCGCCGTCTGCAGCTGCCTACAGCATGCCCTACACTGCCCGTATCGATACGATCACCCGGTGGTAGATCAGACATGTCCACACCTTCACTGTTGTTGGATGAGGACGCAACACAGCACCTGGGACTTTGGTTCAGTGGCATATTCATGGATTCTTGTGGTCGGGATGCAAGAGGGGACGTTGTACTTTTATTTTCCAAACATCACTGCATTGTGGAGAGTCGGCAGTATTCACGGATATTGCCCTGATTAACTATGAAGTTCCAGTTTGCTGATCCTCAGGCCCACAGGATAATGCGTCAGTACAGTTGTGGTGGCGACACAAGTGGACACGAACAGACGGGAAGACCTCACTTCACAGCTTGTCTCACCAGCTGAACCTGAGCAGGTTTTTCAGTATCACGGCAGCAGACCAGCCTCGTGCGCAATGACAACAGAGTAGGGCGGTGGCGAGTCGTCGGCAGCAGGAGCGCCCGCACTGCTGATGCGAGGTGGGACGTCGAGTACGATGCCCGCGGGCAAGTGGCACGTGATGGCGTCGGCAACCAGCACTATGGTGACGAGGAGTGCGAGTGCGGCGCGGGCCACCTCGCGAGTCTCCCACGGATCGGTGGGGCCCCACGCACTGTCCCCAGTGGCCGCCGACGCCAGTGACACACCGCCGCACGCCGCGAACAGCATCGCCGCTGCCCAAACGTACAGCCGCTCCTGCAACCACGTGCACACATTTCACTCTCAGCAGGCAAACACAGAACCGTTTCAATAGAGTGTATGTGTATTTAGGTGTATGTCCAGGATTTCCTCACAAACCCCTGAATCGATTTCAGTCAAAACTGGCATAGAAAGAGCAGGCCTCTCGTATATCAGCACTGTGAGATTTATAGCCTCCTAGCAATACTGTCCCTGTGACTTATCTTAGAAGCTAGATTAAGGAAAGGCAAACCTATGTTTCTAGCATTTGTAGACATAGAGAAAGCTTTTGACAATGTTGACTGGAATACTCTCTTTCAAATTCTGAAGGTGGCAGGGGTAAAATACAGGGAGCGAAAAGCTATTTACAATTTGTACAGAAACCAGACGGCAGTTATAAGAGTCGAGGATCATGAAAGGGAAGCAGTGGTTGGGAAGGGAGTCAGACAGGGTTGTAGCCTCTCCCCGATGGTATTCAATCTGTATATTGAGCAAGCAGTGAAGGAAACAAAAGAAAAAATCGGAGTACGTATTAAAATCCATGGAGAAGAAATAAAAACTTTGAGGTTCGCCGATGACATTGTAATTCTGTCAGAGACAACAAAGGACTTGGAAGAGCAGTTGAATGGAATGGATAGTGTCTTGAAAGGAGGATATAAGATGAACATCAACAAAAGCAAAACGAGTATAATGGAATGTAGTCGAATTAACTCAGGTTATGCTGAGAGTATTAGATTAGGAAATGAGACACTTAAAGTAGTAGATGAGGTTTGCTATTTGGGGAGCAAAATAACTGATGATGGTCGAGGTAGAGAGGATATAAAATGTAGACTGGCAATGGGAATGAAAGCGTTTCTGAAGAAGAGAAATTTGTTAACATCGAGTATAGATTTAAGCGTCAGGAAGTCGTTTCTGAAAGTATTTGTATGGAGTGTAGCCATGTGTGGAACTGAAACATGGACGATAAATAGTTTAGACAAGAAGAGAATAGAAGCTTTCGAAATGTGGTGCTACAGAAGAATGGTGAAGATTAGATGGGTAGATCACGTAACTAATGAGGAAGTATTGAATAGGATTGGGGAGAAGAGAAGTTTGTGGCAACAACTTGACTAGGAGAAGGGCTCGGTTGGTAGGACATGTTCTGAGGCACCAAGGGATCACAAATTTAGTATTGGAGGGCAGAGTGGAGGGTAAAAATCGTAGAGGGAAACCAAGAGATGAATACACCAAGCAGATTCAGAAGGGTGTACGTTGCAGTGGGTACTGGGAGATGAAGAAGCTTGCAAAGGATAGAGTAGCATGGAGAGCTGCATCAAACCAGTCTCAGGACTGAAGAACACAACAACAACAGCTCTAATAAGAGTGTAGACACGCGCGAAAACGTGTTTTTTAGCCACTGGCATATAGGTTGCCTTGCACGACATTCATGTTGTGTGGGAACAGTATCAGCCTGCCAAATTTACCTGCTTTGCATGGCAGTCTCCAGGTCAGAGGCGAGAAACAGTTTTCTGGGCTTCAACATGTAAGCTGCCTAGCATGACAGGTGTGTTATGTTGTAGTAGTATCGGCACGCTTTATCGATCTGCACTGCATGCCGGCCTGTACATCAGGGGCAAATAAATGATTTTCCACCCCTTGATGTGAAGCCTGACCTGTGTGACAGGCGTGTTGTGGCAGTATTATCAGCTTGCTTTATTGAACTGTAATGCAGGGGCTACACACGCCAATTAACATGGCTAGAGACAGGTTGAGAAAGATAGATTTTGTGATGGACAGAGTGAAACGAAGGAGGAACTGGACTGGAGGTGCGTTAGGCAGGTGGCAGTTGTAGAAGGATTGTGAGCAAGTGGAAAAGGAAGTGGAGGTGGAGACAGAAAGATAGATGAGGGAGGAGGATATGAATAGAAGGAGGGGAAAAGAAAATATGATCAGAGAGAAGAGATGGAAGAAATGGAGGGAAGGAGGAGAGGGAGAGACGGGGGAGGGGGGGCAGGCAAAGATAGGTAAAGGTGTGAGGATGAGATGGACAGACAGAGGAAGGAAGAGGTGGACACAGAGAGGGGAGCTGTCTTCAGTATATGTGTTGAACACCTGCAAGGAAAAGAGTGGTGATAAATAACACAGACTGGGCGTACAATCTCAAGCTGTCCTCTCACAGGCTGCGATTTCCAAAGTCAACGCGCAACGCAACGTGTTTCTGACGTCAGAATGTGGAAAATACACATTGCGAAGTCATTCTGAACATGTATAGCAATTATCGAACCCATCAAGTGATGTGAACGCGCATTAAAACGTTAACCAGTGAAATGGAAGAACACCACCTACTTCACATGCAGGCCACATCTCGTTTCAGTACAGAGAGCCCCTTGCCTGCTTGGACACAGAGGGAAATAAATGTATTGCTAAATGCGTTTAAAGAAGAATAGTGTCTGCAAAACGTCAGAAGTTCAAATTACCGTAGGAAATATTGTTGGGTGGAGGCTCTATGTCGTGTGTTTGTTGAAGTGAAAAGCTAGTTTACGCTAGTCCCTTTCGAGAGCTCGTGTGTAGTTTGCGCGCTTTGGCTGTAGCCGCCATTTTCCTCTCGAGCATGCTGCGTTCGTATACGTAACGTCACAGTATAGATAAGTAAGTTACTGTGTGAACAAGACAGATCATTCCTGAGCGTTCCGCAGTGTGGCGAAGACCACATCAGCGCGTCGCTCATTGAATGCAATGCCCCGCATGAAGGCGGACTTTGAAGAGGGGGGGGGGGGGGGGGGGGAACACAGTGACGGTGCTGGCGCATAGGTGAGACGCTGGACTCGTATTTGGGACGACATCGGTTCAAATCCCTCGTCTGGCCAACCAGATTTAGATTTTCTGTGGTTTGCCTGCATCGCTTCAGCTGAGTGCTGGGATGCTTACTTTGAACACGCACCGCCAGTTTCGTTCTCCATTCCACTTCCATCAGAGCTTCTACTTTTAACAACCTCGTCGTCGACGCTCAACAAACCTTTATCTTCATTTCTTCTTTCCTTGCACAGTGGCCGTCTTGTAAATGAAATTTGTTTTTAAATTATATTTTTCATCTTCATGCTAAACAAATGATATCGTGGCCAGATTCGTCTTCGTCTATACGTAGTACACGTGTCCTGAGCGACACACCAACGTCAGGTTTTGTTGCAAATTACATAAACTGAGGACCGAGGGCGATGGCACAATGGTTATGAGACTGGACTCGCATTCGTTAGAACGACGGTTCAAACCCGCGTCCGGCCCTTCTGATTTAGGTTTCTCGTGATTTCCCTAAATCGCTTCAGGCAAACGCCGGAATGGTTCCTTTGAAAGAGAACGGCCGATTTCCCTCCCCGTCCTTCCCTAATCTGAGCTTTTACTGCGTCGCTTATGACCTCGTTCTCGACAGGATGTTAAACACTAATCTCCTCGTCCTCCTCCTTTAATTCCTCGGATGGGGGGGGGGGAGGGCTTAATGATAACTGAAGTTCTTTTAAAAAATCGTAAAGCGTCCCAGAATCAATAATTAATGTGCAAAAAGATTTACATATTGGGTGATCAAAAAGTCAGTATAAATTTGAAAACTGAATAAATCACGGAAAAATGTAGATAGAGAGGTACAAATTGACACACAGGCTTGGAATGAGATGGGATTTTTTAGGACCAAAAAAATACAAAAGTTCAAAAATGTCCGACAGATGGCGCTTCATCTGATCAGAATAGCAATAATTAGCATAGCAACATGATGTTCTTTACAGGATATGCTCAATATGTCCACCATCATTCCTCAACAATAGCTGTAGTCGAGGAATAATGTTGCGAACAGCACTGTAAAGCATGTCCGGAGTTATGGTGAGGCATTGGCGTCGGATGTTGTCTTTCAGCATCCCTAGAGATGTCGGTCGATCACGATATACTTGCGACTTCAGGTAACCCCAACGCCAATAGTCGCACGGACTGAGGTCTGGGGACGTAGGAGGCCAAGCATGACGAAAGTGGCGGCTGAGCACACGATCATCACCAAACGACGCGCGCAAGAGATCTTAACGCGACTAGCAATATGGGGTGGAGCGCCATCCTGCATAAACAACGTACGTTCCAGCAGGTGTTTATCAGCCAGACTGGGGATGATGCGATTCTGTAACATATCGGCGTACCTCTTACCCGTCACGGTAGCAGTTACTGACGTTTTGCTGCCCAGCACCATCTGTCGTACATTTTGTGAACGTTGTTTTTTTTTTTTTTTGTTTCTAATAAAACCCTACGTCATTCCAAGCATGTGTGTCAATTTTTACCTCTCTATCTACATTATTCTGTGGTTTATGAAGTTTTCAAATTTATACTATCTTTTTGATCACCCGGTAGATTGCTTCTTTAGTTTTTACGAAAGAAATCTTAAATATCGCTTATTTATAGACTGACTGGGAATGAACCCGTAAGAGAACGCCAATACTGTCGCCAAAGTGCAGTTTAGCATACTACGCCATGCAAACATCTCGTAGCAAAAGATAGTTTGCTGTGTGCCGGCAGCACGGTAGGCTGATACTTACGATGGCAAGTGGCAGCAGGTCCCCGCCGAGCAGAGCGAACAGCCGGCCCACTGCGATGAGACCGTAGCCCCCGGAGGCGGCCATCTGCAGCGCCGTCGAGGAGCGCTGCCAGCACTCGCCGTGGAGCGGCGTCAGCAGCACGCCGCATATGCAGCATATCATCTGCGCAGCAGACATACACACCGTTGTTTCTCACCGCTTCTAGCTAAACCGTAGACATGCTAAAAATGACTAGGCCGTTCACTGGCACTAGTGTAGCGCTCCCACTTTAAAGCCACCATTTGCAAGATAACTCTGTGTTTGCACTTAGTGAACGATGTCAAATAACAGGGTGTTAGGACTATAGGTGCAGATATTGTAGCCATTGGTACTTTAATATGTAATCACTTCTGTGTCTTAGTTGTTTTTTTTCTTTTTCTCTGCGTCAAACAATCTTCCTACAAACACTTTACATAATTTATTATCTGATGTTTTTTTGCATGGTCGTAACTGTACCACTAAGTGGACTACGCCAGCAGTATAGACTAACCGACTTGCGCACACGTGTCCACACTTTAACACTTGACGTACTCTCTTTCGCTTACGCCATATTCCGCAGCGATCGCAGGTTCGGCGTGGTTACAACGGATTTGGCAATGTTAGTGTTACGGATGGCCAGATGCCCTTCCTGCCACCACCCCGTACCCCCCAGGACGGAATCAGTGTACCCCAACTGTCTGTGACGAGTGTACATCGTGAAATAGTGCGGACGTGTTTCAAATGTCTGCTACGCGTGTAACTGAGGCGGAACGTGGGGACCAGCCCTGTATTCACCTAGCGGGATGTGGAAAACCGCCTAAAAACCACCTCCAGACTGGCCCTCGTCGTTAATCCGCCGGGCGGATTCGATCCGGGGCCGGCCCGCCTACCCGACTCCAGGAAGCAGCGCATTAGCGCTCTTGGCTACCCTGGCAGGTTAACACTTGACGTACTGCCTATGCGGAAATAAACATTAATGGCCTGCTCCTGCCACATGTGGTTGGAGGTACTAACCAACCTAAAAAATACTACTACTAATACACTATCGGAGAAAAACTAATTCACTTTACGACCGAGGGCAGACAAGCAATGCGACGTGAAACAACCGCATAAATCAACGTGGGACGTACGATGAACGTATCCGTTAGGACAGCGCGGCGAAATTTGGCGTTAATGGGCTACGGTAGCAGACGACCGAAGCGAGTACTTTTGCTAACGCCACGACAGCCCCTGCAGCGCCTCTCCTGGGCTCGTGACCCTACCGGTTGGACCCTACACTACTGGAAAACCGTGGTCTGGTCAGATGAGTCCCGATTTCAGTTGGTAACAGCTCATGGTAGGATTCGAGTGTGATGCACGTCCCACAAAGTCTTGAACCTCAGTTGTCAAAAAAATGGCTCTGAGCACTATGGGACTTAACTTCTGAGGTCATCAGTTCCCTAGAACTTAGAACTACTTAAACCTAACTAACCTAAGGACATCACACACATCCATGCCCGAGGCAGGATTCGAACCCGCGACCGCAGCGGTCGCGCGGTTCCAGACTGTAGCGCCTTTAACCGCTTGGCCACCCCGGCCGGCCCTCAGTTGTCAACAAGGCACTGTGCAAGTTGGTGGTTGCTCCATAATGGTTTGGGCTGTGGAATGAACAGGATCCTCTGGTCCACCTGAACCGATCATTGGCTAAAAGTGGATATGTTCGGCTACTTCGAGGCAATTTGGAGCCGTTCCTAGACTTCACGTTCCCAAACAACGATGGAATTTTTATGCATGACAATCCGGCATGTCTACGGGCCACAATTATTGGCAGTTGGTTTAAAAAACATTCTGGACAATTCGAGCGAATAATTTTGCCACCCGGATCGCCCAACATCAATGCCATCGAACATTTATCGGACATAATCGAGAAGTAAGTTCGCGCAGAAAATCCTGCACCGGGAACACTTTCGCAATTATGGACGACTATAGAGGCAGCGTGGCTCACTATTTCTGGAGGGGACTTCCAACAACTTGTTGAGTCTGTGCCACGCATAGTTTCTGCACTACATCAAGATAAAGGAGGTCCGACACAATGTTACGAGGTGTCCCATGATTTTCGTCATCTCAGTGTAAGCATTAACGGTTTGCTCTTGGAGATACTAACTAATCTGAAACATACTACTCTGAATGACTATAATTACAAACTTACAAATAAAGTAAATACTGAAGTAATGTTGTTAAGTACACTGTCCTCAGTCACAAATAAAAATATCTGCACTTTCACCCCTAACGCGTTGTATGATAGAACATTGCATACACAGTGACTTAAGATATGCAAATAATGTTCAGAAGGATTTTGCATCCCTAAATAAGAGTGAAGACGAAGTGGCTAATTCAAACAATATTGGAGATCACAGTTATCCAGGTCCAAGCAGACTGAAGAAAAATATGATAAAGTTGTGGAAAGGAAGGTAGATAAAACTGTGCCATGCAAATATAAATTCAAGGACCGAAATTGAGAACCTTAGTAAACAATAAAACAATCTCACCATCTGCTACTTCGTAATTTTTATGCAACTGTCTTGAATTTATAATTTCTTGCATTTTTGCTTGTACATGTAAGAAACGAAATCTACATTCTTAAATATATATCTGTAACCTCCCGACCTTTAATGTGGATCTAATTCAGTAAACTAAGAAATTACTCTCATTAAAGACAGGCTTGTTTACTTAGTAGGAATTGTAAAGAAAATACCCTTTTATTTCGTACTTCAGTTTCCTTTCAAATAGTTAGACCAATATTCATATTTTTGCCCGCAAATGGCGTCTCCAATTCGGAAACAACCGTCTCACTTTTCCACTAAGGCGTGGTAGGGGCTTGCGTTAAACACGGCTGCCAGTACATTCGCCATTCCGTACTGCATAATAAAGATACAGTAGCAGGTGAAGTTTGTGAATGATGCCAACATGTAAAGATCATTCGACAAAGGAAATAAAAATAACAAGCACATATGAGCCTGAAGCCAGTTACCGATCGTAAAGCAAACAAGGAGAGAAATAACTGTATGACACTCATACTTCCACGGCCACGGTCAGTTACGAAGCACATACTTCGTTATCCTGACGAAAAGCACCTGCAGTCTACAAACCATAACATGGTCCACACACACGCACTCACACATGCACATGAATTTTAGTGAACCTTAAATGAAGTTTGAAAAATAGCTATGAAGTTGTATGAGTTCCATACGTACTTGTGTTACTGATGTATGAAAGCGAGATCAGATAAGACAGAGGGAAGAACTAAATTAATGTATAAGTAAACAGATCAAAATGCGACGCCAGCTAGTTACTTTTTCAGACGATGTAACAGGTTAAAGATCGTATGAAATACAAACAAATACTACAGTATATTATTGGTAACTAAAGAAATATACGGAAAAAAATAAAAAGTGCAAAAACCGTGCATATCTGGACATAGATTCTCAGGTGATATAACGGTTCTTACTGAAGGCAAGTAAGATCTCAAGTAACTATTAAGTGACTTGGGCAGGTAATTTAACAAAGAATCTCGATTGCTGGCAAACCAAAGAACCATAAAAGCTGAGATGAACAGCAGACAGAACAATAACTACTTTCTAAAGATTAAACGTGGGGAAGGCCCAGTTGTGGAATAAATAATTATCCTATACTGGAAGCAATGTAACACCAAGTGGCTAAATTTTGAAAAACGAAATGTTAGGACCGCTCTGAAATCGCCACGGAACGCATTTTTCACAAAAACAGGAGAAAATTCTATTAAACATACGACAAGAAGTAGAATTTTGCACTTTATTTCCGATGCACACGTAAACAGACGAAAAAAGATATACACTTGGAAAGAGGTCCTTCTGTGCGAGAAGTGCGATAAAAGTCACACTGATTTAAATGCATAAATGAGGAAAAGAATCCCTTAACAGCCAGTCGATCGGCGGAACTCCGCTTCTTACTCAGAATAAACCGTTCTTCACCAGTTGTGACACCTGTTCCACATCCCGTTGACACTGGTATATGCAGACATCATTGGTGATCCGTTTCTTTTCATGAATTCCGATGCTTATTCTTACAGAATGCATTTGAAGGATGACATTCAACACGACCATGGTACTTCCAGTCGAATGGAATCCTGCTGAGGATATTAGCCATATGCATGGCAGGTGCGTTTGCAGCTAGGCCAGTACCGCTAGCATAGGGCTGAAATCCTTCCTTCAAAGACGCTACGGCCCTTTCTGTCCCCCCTCTTCTCCGGGGGAGCTGGTGCTTCGCCCCCACAGGCCTCGGCGATCTGACATCAACTGGACGGAATCAGTGTCATCAGGGACTCGACGACACGTAAAACCATCCATTCATATATAATCCACCAACGATACAGAGCAATTTAAAATGAATATAGTGATTATGAACAGTTACAACTATGTAATGCACAGCGATACATGGATGCGATACATGGAAAATTATCACAGAGAATGAAAAGGAAGTCCAAAATTTTGATCGTCACCCAAGAACAGAGAATTAGGAGTCGGATGTCAACACAAAAATTGTTCAGTTCATTTTTCTTCATTGAGCTACGTGATTCAACAAACACTTCATTGCCGCGCGGGATTAGCCGATCGGTCTAAGTCGCTACAGTCACGGACTGTGCGGCTGATCCCAGCGAAGGTTCGAGTCCTCCCTCGGGCATGGGTGTGTGTGTTTGTCCTTAGGATAATTTAGGTTAAGTAGTGTGTAAGCTTGGGGACTGATGACCTTAGCAGTTAAGTCCCATAAGATTTCACACACATTTGAACATTTTGAACGAACACTTCCTTGGCCATGCTTGGGTAATGGCTGATACTACCGCTTTAAGTGGGATTCCACCGATTATATCTTTCAGCAAGACGGAACAGCCTCACAACTAGATATCGAGGGTGTTGCCTCGGTCATATTGAACACCACTACACTGAGTCCCGCTAATGGCCACAAGAGTCTCCGAAGCTAACACCTATGGATTTATTTTTACGGAGTTTTGAGAAGGACCTTATGTGCGTGCTTCCCTCACCGAAAACAAATGCAGAACTGAAAATGCTATCGCGTTGGTTGGTTCCAATGGCTCTGAGCACTATGGTACTTAACTTCTGAGGTCAACAGTCCCCTAGAACTTAGAACTACTTAAACCTAACTAACCTAAGGACATCACACACATCCATGCCCGAGGCCGGATTCCAACCTGCGACCGTAGCGGTCGCGCGGTCCCAAACTGTAGCGCCTAGAACCGCTCGACCACTCCGGCCGGCATCGCGTTGGTAGATGGGCATACGTTTCAGAATGTTTGGCGTGAAATGGATTATCGCATAGATATTGTCCGTGTAACCATACATAAATCATATAAAACAACGTAAAAAAAAAAGTTGAACTTTCTTCTACACTCTCTGTCGTTCTTCCAGTTGCAGTGCTGTGCATTTAATAGTTACAGCCATTTGTAACAGCTACGTTCATTAACAGTTGCCGTGCATGTAGAAGCAGATAATTACTCGTTCATCGGTACGCGACCGTGACTACGCTGAGTAGGTAATCTTGTAACGCAAAGACACAACGTGACACCGACCGAGGTGGCGCAGTGGTTAGACACTGGACTCGCATTCGGGAGGACGACGGTTCAATCCCGCGTCCGGCCATCCTGATTTAGGTTTTCCGTGATTTCCCTAAATCGCTCCAGGCAAATGCCAGGATGGTTCCTTTGAAAGGGCACGGTCGACTTCCTTCCCCATCCTTCCCTAATCCGATAAGACCGATGACCTTGCTGTCTGGTCTCCTTCCCCAAAAACAACAACAACACAACGTGACAGTAGTCGTTGGCAACACCATTACATAGCGGCGCGAGACGGCGGGCTCACCATTTCTGTGCAGATCATGAGCACTCGCATGTTGTGCACCTCCCTGGGCGTCATGGCGTTCCCCATGACCGGCGCGCAGCAGACTGCTCCTCCAGGCCGGGCGCCACACCGCTTTAAGCTTCCAGGCGAAGCGTGCCCGCTCCGCTGGCACTTCCTCGTAGTCCGCAGGCGTCGTCTCGTTGACGTCACGGCGTTTGTCGGCCTCTCGCAATGCTGAGCGTACGGGCGTGTTATCCACCGTCATAGAACCGTGTGTATCTTACTTCCGTTAAAGCGAAAGGTCTGGGAACAGTGAACCCCGGTCGGAGCGTCTCTACCTGTTACAGCCTTATCTTCAGCGCTTAGGACGTGAATCGCAATGTTTTCTCTCACAACACAAGATATACGAAAACGCTTTTCGCTGATTCACTTTTCCGAGCCATCACTGATATTAACTGGGAACCAAGGAGATACCACACATCTGCACCGTTGAGCTCAGTTTAGCCCTCAAGGAGAACGTACGGCATATACACTACGTGACAAAAAAATTGAAGCACTCAAAAGACCGATTGAGGTCAGTGCAGCTTTGTATATGCAGACACCGTCGCGGGAATGTAAATCGTTAGTGTTGCCGCCTAAGGAATTACCGATTCTTGTGTAGGCTACCGTCGACACAGCAACACAAACGGCTGCGTTGGAGTGGTGTCTTGACGGGGAAGCATAGTCTGCTGGTGAATAGCGTTGCACAGTGTTCAGCGATGAATCGTGGTTATGCACTACCAGGATGGCCGAAGTCGGCGAGTATGGCGACGACATGGGGAGAGGCCCCCTTCATATTTTGGAGAGGTAAAATGGTGTTACCCGAAGTGCCATGGTGTGGAGAGCCATCGGGCATTAGACTTCATGCGACGGCGGGTAGTGACTAAGGAAACTCCGACGGGAAAAAGGTATGTCACGACTGTTTTACGCTCCCATGTATTGCCTCGCGGTTCCGTTTTTCTACAGGACAATGTCGTCCACAAATCTCAAATTCCTCTATGAAACGTCTGCTTGATTTGAAGATACTCCTATGTGCAGCAAGACATCTGAATCTATCCCCGGTGGAACATATGTGGGCCAAACTCGGACACCAATTATGTTCCATTACCAGTATTCAGGATATCAAAGAACATTTAGAACAATTGCTGTTAAAATAACTTCCGGAAATTCAGCCAGGTAACACTTTCAGCGACCGCCGTTATTTCGGCGGGAGAACACCCCGCCATTTTCAAGGCAAACTACAACGGACAGGCGACGTACATGCAAATTTAAAACCTCGGTTCTCGGTCTGATGCAGAGAAGACAACACACACCCTGAACACTAGTGCCACTAAAGATGACCAAAGTCAGAGCTATCGATAGTGAGACTACGAACTCGCAGGTGAGGTAGCATCGACTCTGTCCCTCTGTTTTTTGACAAGGGAGAGAGCCGGTTTCCAAACAGAGTTTAAACAAAAATCTCCGTCCCTGTTAACGAGGTTGCTCGCTAATTTGATCTCAACTGCCTCCTTAATAACACAGTCCCATTAGCCGGACGTGCATGCCAATATCTCGGTGTTATTATATAACATGGGGTGACCAGTATCGAAGCAATGTTCGGCAATAGCAGATCTACTTGGCTGCTGTAATCGTGTGTGCCGTTTATGCTCAGTACATCGGTCCTCCACGGCCCTGATAGTTTGACCAATATATGCCATGCCGCAGCTACAAGGAATGCGATATACACCCACCTTACGCAGACCAAGATCATCCTTAACAGAACTCAAAAGCGCTCTAATTTTAGATGGAGGTCGGCAAACACATTTCACATCATATTTCCGTAAAATACGACCGATCTTGTTGGAAGTGTTTCCTACGTAAGGCAAAAAGGCAGTAGACTAAGGCGTCGACTCAGAATTATCATCAGTCACCCGATGTGCAGTTGGTCGATAGCGCAACGCACGTTCAATCTGTCTATCACTATAACCATTTTGACGAAACGTAACTTCAAGATGGGACAGCTCAGCTGGCAAAGTCTCAGCGTCAGAAACGACATTTGAAAGTTGTAAACGCCAGGAGAAACTCAGGTCTCAAACTGGTGTTAAGTTCCTATGAGACCAAACTGCTAAGGTCATCGGTCCGTAGGCTTACACACTACTTAACCTGACTTATACTAACTTAAGAACGACACACACACCCATGCCCGAGGGAGGACTCGAACCTCCAATGGGGATAGCCGCGCGAACCGTGGCGAGGCCGCCTAGACTGCGCGGTTACCCCGCGCACCAACGTTTAGAACAGTTGTGAGTCAGTTTGCTTCAGGAGAGGATACAGCGACTTTATAACGCCCTGCTAACCGAATTCGTCGTCCATCCAGGTCACTGAGGGGGAGCGGGGATGCAAAGTCATATTGATAAGTGTGCTCATTCTGCCTAGTCCTTCGTAACCACTGAAATAACATCACATTCCCTCTAAATTTGTGACGTTTCGTTTAGGGATCAGCCATAAGTTACGTCACACGTTAAGGGGGAGGGAGGAGGTCATCAAAGTGTGACAAAGGGGAGGGAGAGAGGGGGTACGAGTCGTAAGCTTGGTGATGTTACATGTAAAAAGTTTTGTTTTTTATTACGACTCTAAACTTCAGCCCTGGCGAAGAACTTGAAAACATTAACCAATTCCATCATTATTATTTACTAAGGTTTAAATCTGTTTGTGCCACTTTTTGGCACGTGGAGGCTGAGCGATGTGATTGTTGTTCACGCTTGCTGTACCTGTGTCCTACGGTGCCGCGCGTTGGCCGCCTTTGACATACGCCAAAAGGCCAATACCGCCTGTGACGCCTTGACAAAACCCGCCACCGCTCTGATTTCGACTTCGTTGAATTGTTTATATTATTCAGTCGAAACTTGACTTTGTCTGAGTGATGCACGTTTTTCTCTAAGTTCTACTATTTTGTGTTTCTCAATTTATCTGACAAATTTAAAATAAGTAAAAAAAAGTGATTTAGCCATTCTTCACCGCAAACTATGTGAAGTATACAGTGCAGCTGACGCTGATAAAAGCAAACAAAATATACAAGCCGAAGTTAACACCTTACGGCGAAGTTTGAAAAGTAGTAATAATATTGAAGGTGCAGTGGATTCAAAACTCAAAGAATTGCAAATAAAGCTGACGAAAAAGAAAGCGCATTTATCGATTTTTTTTCCGAAAGGTTCTTCTTCGTAAAAACCAGCAAAACAATTAGTGCCCATGGACGTATTAGTTTTATATTATTTTAACATTTCGTTCCCCCCGCTAAAAATACATTTAGCGTTCTGCGGCAAACTGAAAAACAGAACAACCTACTCAGTTACGTTCAGTTGTTATTCACTACATATTGGAAAGCAAAAGTGGCAATGCAAGTTACCTCAAACAGTACCCAAATCAACGCCTAGTCAGAACACTTCTAGAAATAAAATTGTGGTACCAGAACCCGAGCTCAGTAGCTTGCTGTTAGCACGCGATGCTGGCACAGCGACAGATGAAGCAACACAAAGAACAACATTAAGGAAAGACATTCAACAGGAAAGAAACATAGTGAAGTATCAGCACAGCCGAACAATAGAAAAAACATGTCGTGCTTCAGAAAAACAAAGCGTTCTAGAAATTTGTGAAGGTAATTCCTACGTAGCAGCAGCTCTTGAAATTCGAAACACTGTTGGTCGGTCTGGAGTGGAAGAAAATCAATCCGGTTTACTTGAAGTCACAAAGGAGATTGCAGTTTTTGGTGGTGCAGCTGATGGTCGACGTTGCACTGAAATTACAAGGTGCTGCAAAACACTGGACGACTTACGAGCCGAATTATGTAAACAAGGCTATACTTCAGTCGACCTGGTTTATATTTATGACCCCTTCCCAGGCGAGTCAATGCAGACTAGGGAAAGAAGCACATGGTAACTGTTCCTGTTAAATTCTGCAAGCCAGGCTCTGTGTTTCATGTAAAGCATAAAGATGGCAAATTATGTACACCTCCTATAACAAAACCTTGAACCTTTAGCTTTAATTTCGAGCCCTGGTCAAGCTTTCTTTTTATCTGTGGATGATAAAGCTTATGTGCTATTAGGCATTACAGCAGAAAATGATGAAGAACCAAAATTATGCACCTTGACTACAATCTAAAATCATGATTTGGTGGTCGCTGAAAAACATAAACTTCTTCCCTCTGTTTCTGTGCGTATTGTAATAGAGATGGGGAAGGGAAATCTGAAGTTATAACTCACTCAGAGCCTGAGTTTGTAGCGATTCGTAGTGTAAACCATTCTTCCTCTGATGCAGAAACTGTTGCCACAGACGTACACAGACTATCTAAATTACCAGTTTTCGGAAAGTTAATGATAACTCGAGAAGGTTTTGTAAAACCCGTGTTTATTTTCACTTGCGATGGTGGCCCCGACGAAAATCCACGATACGAGTGAGTTATACACTCCTAGAAATGGAAAAAAGAACACATTGACACCGGTGTGTCAGACCCACCATACTTGTTCCGGACACTGCGAGAGGGCTGTACAAGCAATGATCACACGCACGGCACAGCGGACACACCAGGAACCGCGGTGTTGGCCGTCGAATGGCGCTAGCTGCGCAGCATTTGTGCACCGCCGCCGTCAGTGTCAGCCAGTTTGCCGTGGCATACGGAGCTCCATCGCAGTCTTTAACACTGGTAGCATGCCGCGACAGCGTGGACGTGAACCGTATGTGCAGTTGACGGACTTTGAGCGAGGCCGTATAGTGGGCATGCGGGAGGCCGGGTGGACGTACCGCCGAATTGCTCAACACGTGGGGCGTGAGGTCTCCATAGTACATCGATGTTGTCGCCAGTGGTCGGCGGAAGGTGCACGTGCCCGTCGACCTGGGACCGGACCGCAGCGACGCACGGATGCACGCCAAGACCGTAGGATCCTACGCAGTGCCGTAGGGGACCGCACCGCCACTTCCCAGCAAATTAGGGACACTGTTGCTCCTGGGGTATCGGCGAGGACCATTCGCAACCGTCTCCATGAAGCTGGGCTACGGTCCCGCACAACGTTAGGCCGTCTTCCGCTCACGCCCCAACATCGTGCAGCCCGCCTCCAGTGGTGTCGCGACAGGCGTGAATGGAGGGACGAATGGAGACGTGTCGTCTTCAGCGATGAGAGTCGCTTCTGCCTTGGTGCCAATGATGGTCGTATGCGTGTTTGGCGCCGTGCAGGTGAGCGCCACAATCAGGACTGCATACGACCGGGGCACACAGGGCCAACACCCGGCATCATGGTGTGGGGAGCGATCTCCTACACTGGCCGTACGCCACTGGTGATCGTCGAGGGGACACTGAATAGTGCACGGTACATCCAAACCGTCATCGAACCCATCGTTCTACCATTCCTAGACCGGCAAGGGAACTTGCTGTTCCAACAGGACAATGCACGTCCGCATGTATCCCGTGCCACCCAACGTGATCTAGAAGGTGTAAGTCAACTACCCTGGCCAGCAAGATCTCCGGATCTGTCCCCCATTGAGCATGTTTGGGACTGGATGAAGCGTCGTCTCACGCGGTCTGCACGTCCAGCACGAACGCTGGTCCAACTGAGGCGCCAGGTGGAAATGGCATGGCAAGCCGTTCCACAGGACTACATCCAGCATCTCTACGATCGTCTCCATGGGAGAATAGCAGCCTGCATTGCTGCGAAAGGTGGATATACACTGTACTAGTGCCGACATTGTGCATGCTCTGTTGCCTGTGTCTATGTGCCTGTGGTTCTGTCAGTGTGATCATGTGATGTATCTGACCCCAGGAATGTGTCAATAAAGTTTCCCCTTCCTGGGACAATGAATTCACGGTGTTCTTATTTCAATTTCCAGGAGTGTAGTTTCAGCTGTACAACGTTTCAAAGATTTTGAATTGGATTCTATTTCCATTGTCACAAATGCTCCACGAAGAAGTTCATTTAACAGAGTGGAGTGACGAATGGCGTCTCTTAGTCACGAACTTACTGGTTTTGTGTTAAAGCATTGCAGTTTCAGTTCATATGCTGATTCCAGTAATCAAACTACTGACTTGGAGCCAGAAAAACGGAAGTTTCAGAGTGCTGGCTAATATTTGGAGCCAACTGGTCATTGACAATTTTTCTGTGGTTGTCGAATACATTGTTCCAACGGATACCGGACTGGATATCGTACAGGCTAGGACATAGAAAAAAAGTGCTACTTAGTATGCAATTCACGTACGTGCATCACAATATTTTTATACAAATTGTAAAATGCGAGGCTGTCGCATGTTGCGTTGTGAGACGATCTAGCCTGTGGCCATTATTACGAGAGAGGTTTCTACTATCTCCTGCTTTGATTAAACCGTTTTCAGACGGGAATGTACCCGTAGGAAATCATGACTCCAAAGGTAAATTTGTTCTACTGTTACTGCAGGTTTCTTTGGATCTTTGAGCGTCTTATCATTTGAAGCAAGTTCCATATGATGGCTATTGTCCCATTATCGAGGCATACATATTTAAACGGTCGTATGGCATCTGTCGCCTATATTTTTCATCATACAAAGCCACCAACCAAAACATGCAACCACATAAGAACCAACAAGAAGTTTTGCCCTTCAAGGAGATTTATCCTCAAAAATTTGCAGCTGCACGTGCCAGAAAAGTTCTCTCTTTGTTAAACTTGACGTTGCTATATGGTTGAATGAAGATGATGTAGAATATTGCTAACATTATCCAAATCGACAACTAAATGACTGCTATGCCAATTATAAATAACATACTTACATAAAAATATGTAATTAACATTTGTAGTACTGTTTTAATTTAACGATTTCTAAATCCAAAACTGCAAAATATGTTACGTCACACAACAGGGGAGGGAGGTCACACAAATGTGACCATCTAAGACAAGAGGAGGGAAGGGGATGTTCCAAACATCATGACGTAATTTATGGATAGCCCCTTAGTTCCCTACTCTCCATATGGGCACTTCACTTTCTTTTGCCAGGCACTGCAATAACCTATCAAAACATGGTTTTCTGCTTGCCTTCATGCTCTTGCAGTCTTATGCTGTAATTCTATCACCAAAGCTACAGTCTGTGAATCATTTCAAGGTTCGGATTTTTTGTTTTTTGTCTTATGAATTTATATACAGTCGCCACTGTTGACGCACCCTTACACGCAGTGGTTTATGAGTAATAACAGCAACCATTCACAGTGGTTACCATTCATCACGAATATTTGTGACAATACCGTGGTGTCATTTTTCAGTACGACAAAGCTCGTCCAAAAATGGCATGTGTCTCTATGAAATGTCTGCGTCATTTTGAGGTACTCCCTTGTCCAACATGACCCCTGGATCTGTCCTCGATAGAACATATGTGGAACCAGCTCGGACATCACCCACTTTCCTTGTTCGTGCATCCCAGTTACTGCTTTTGAACGGCAAGGTTTATTATCAGTACAAGTATTGATCGACAAACAACTGCATTTATACGTAGTAAGTCGTCCGCATCCTGAGACGACAACTCTTTTAAGCCGTAAAAGGTTCAAATGGTTCAAATGGCTCTGAGTGCTATGGGACTTAACATCTATGGTCATCAGTCCCCTAGAACTTAGAACTACTTAAACCTAACTAACCTAAGGACAGCACACAACACCCAGCCATCACGAGGCAGAGAAAATCCCTGACCCCGCCGGGAATCGAACCCGGGAACCCGGGCGTGGGAAGCGAGAACGCTACCGCACGACCACGAGATGCGGGCCCCGTAAAAGGACGGCTGAACATTCGAAAATTAGGGTAGCATATGACTTACTCACTGTCCTCCGCTGTCTTTTCCCGGGGCTGGGTGTCTGTGTTATCATCATCATCATTTGTGTCCGCCCCGGTAGCTGAGTGGACCCTTGGAGCTTTGTTTTCGTCACTTTTTCTCTTCCACGTGTATATTAAGAAAAAAAAATTGACAAGAAGGGTGGGATAATGGGTTAGTCTTCCCGTTCAAAATTTAATAATTGTTTGTGTTTGAACTAATTTGTTCAAATGGCTCTTAGCACTATGCGACTTAACTTCTGAGGTCATCAGTCGCCTATAACTTAGAACTAATTAAACCTAACTAACCTAAGGACATCACACACATCCATGCCCGAGGCAGGATTCGAACCTGCGACCGTAGCGGTCACGCACCGAGCGAGGTGGCCCAGTGGTTAGCACACTGGACTCGCATTCGGGAGGACGACGGTTCAATCCCGTCTCCGGCCATCCTGATTTAGGTTTTCCGTGATTTCCCTAAATCGCTTCAGGCAAATGCCGGGATGGTTCCTTTCAAAGGGCACGGCCGATTTCCTTCCCCATCATTCCCTCACCCGAGCTTGCGCTCCGTCTCTAATGACCTCGTTGTCGACGGGACGTTAAACACCAATCTCCTCCTCCTCCTCCTCCGTAGCGGTCACGCGGTTCCAGACTGCAGCACCTTTAACCGCACGGCCACACCGGCCGGCAACTAATTTGTTGATTTTCTTTTTGCAACTACACTCCTGGAAATTGAAATAAGAACACCGTGAATTCATTGTCCCAGGAAGGGGAAACTTTATTGACACATTCCTGGGGTCAGATACATCACATGATCACACTGACAGAACCACAGGCCATTAGACACAGGCAACAGAGCATGCACAATGTCGGCACTAGTACAGTGTATATCCACCTTTCACAGCAATGCAGGCTGCTATTCTCCCATGGAGACGATCGTAGAGATGCTGGATGTAGTCCTGTGGAACGGCTTGCCATGCCATTTCCACCTGGCGCCTCAGTTGGACCAGCGTTCGTGCTGGACGTGCAGACCGCGTGAGACGACGCTTCATCCAGTCCCAAACATGCTCAATGGGGGACAGATCCGGAGATCTTGCTGGCCAGGGTAGTTGACTTACACCTTCTAGAGCACGTCGGGTGGCACGGGATACATGCGGACGTGCATTGTCCTGTTGGAACAGCAAGTTCCCTTGCCGGTCTAGGAATGGTAGAACGATGGGTTCGATGAGGGTTTGGATGTACCGTGCACTATTCAGTGTCCCCTCGACGATCACCAGTGGTGTACGGCCAGTGTAGGAGATCGCTCCCCACACCATGATGCCGGGTGTTGGCCCTGTGTGCCTCGGTCGTATGCAGTCCTGATTGTGGCGCTCACCTGCACGGCGCCAAACACGCATACGACCATCATTGGCACCAAGGCAGAAGCGACTCTCATCGCTGAAGACGACACGTCTCCATTCGTCCCTCCATTCGCGCCTGTCGCGACACCACTGGAGGCGGGCTGCACGATGTTGGGGCGTGAGCGGAAGACGGCCTAACGGTGTGCGGGACCGTAGCCCAGCTTCATGGAGACGGTTGCGAATGGTCCTCGCCGATACCCCAGGAGCAACAGTGTCCCTAATTTGCTGGGAAGTGGCGGTGCGGTCCCCTACGGCACTGCGTAGGATCCTACGGTCTTGGCGTGCATCCGTGCGTCGCTGCGGTCCGGTCCCAGGTCGACGGGCACGTGCACCTTCCACCGACCACTGGCGACAACATCGATGTACTGTGGAGACCTCACGCCCCACGTGTTGAGCAATTCGGCGGTACGTCCACCCGGCCTCCCGCATGCCCACTATACGGCCTCGCTCAAAGTCCGTCAACTGCACATACGGTTCACGTCCACGCTGTCGCGGCATGCTACCAGTGTTAAAGACTGCGATGGAGCTCCGTATGCCACGGCAAACTAGCTGACACTGACGGCGGCGGTGCACAAATGCTGCGCAGCTAGCGCCATTCGACGGCCAACACCGCGGTTCCTGGTGTGTCCGCTGTGCCGTGCGTGTGATCATTGCTTGTACAGCCCTCTCGCAGTGTCCGGAGCAAATATGGTGGGTCTGACACACCGGTGTCAATGTGTTCTTTTTTCCATTTCCAGGAGTGTATATTAAATGATAATTTGACTACGGTTGTCTGATTTTCATGAAAATATCAAGTCAATCTGATAATAAAAAAAAGTGGTCAGTGCGACAGGATGTCAATCCTAAGGGCCCGGGTTCGATGACCGGCTGGTCGGAGATTTTCTCCGCTCACGGACTGGGTGTTGTGTCGTCCTAATCATCATCATTTCATCACCATCAACGCGCAAGTCGCCGAAGTGGATTCAAATAAAAAGACTTGCATCCGGCGAACGGTCTACCCGACGGGAGGCCCTAGTCACTCGACATTTACATTTGTATCATCATTCGTGACAGCGGCTATGATTGGATTGTGTAAAAATTGGGCTGTGTAAAAATTGGGACTTTGTACGGGCGCTGATAACCGCGCAGTTGAGCGCCCCACAAACCAAACATCATCATCATCATCATCATCATCATCATCATCCGCTGCCTTTCCGCTGCTACCCCATTCGAAGTATATTCGATTTTAGCAGGCCTTTCCTTGTGAAATTAACATCTTGTGCAGTAATTTATTTTTCAGGTGACACCATTCACCTCAGCTGGTGCCGTGGTATCCCGAAATGACAGTAAGCTACGTGCAGATAAAAGTTTCACTCTCTTGTTCAGATAAGGGAAAGGTAATAATTTCAGACATAACATTGTGCAAAAATGAACATTATTATCTTCTAATCATTTTCTGTGCTTCAATGTTGTCCGCCCCTGGTAGCTAAGTGGTCAGCGCGACGGCATGTCAAACCTAACGGCCCGGGTTCGATTCCCGGCTGGGTCGGAGATTTTCTCCGCTCAGGGACTGAGTGTTGCGTTGTCCTTATCATCATCATTTCGTCCCCATCGACGCGCAAGTCGCCGAAGTGGCGTCAAATCGAATGACTTGCACCTGACGAGAGGCCCTAGCCACACGCCATTTCCATTTATTTCAATGTTTTTGTTGTATTTTACATCAGCATGAAAAAGATAGGAATAAAGCAACATGAAGATGCAGACAGAGGAAGGTACCGATATCACATAAAACCAAATAGCGGATTTTCCCTGGATATCAACATGCTAAGAGATTCTACTTAACGACTAAGCGAACCGTCTTACAATTGACCCAACTCGCAATGGACCCTTACTTAACCCGATTTCCATGCATCCGATCGCAAGTTCCTAACCTAAAACAAAAGGCACTGGGAAAGAAGAGTAAGAAGCAGCAGAACAGCATGGAGGCCGCCAGTACTACGAGGGGCGTTCAATAAGTAAAGCAACACTTTTTTTCTGAAAGAAGGTTCGTTTTATTCAGGGTTCAAAAACACCATATTATTGCTCTCTCTTTTGGCTACAAAGCCCTATTTTTCGATGTATGTCTGCATGGTACCACTCTACTGATCGACGTCGGAGGCAACGTTTTGCTGCATCAATAACCTCCCCATCATTTACGTACTGCTTCCCGTGTAGCGCATCCTTCATTGGGCTAAACAGATGGAAGGCGGAAGATGCGAGGTCCGCGCTGTAGGGTGGATGAGGAAGAACAGTCCAGTGAAGTTCTGTGAGCTCCTCTGGCGTGCGCAGACTTGGATGTCACGATCAGACTCGTAACGTGTAGGCAATCCACGCTCCCTTTCCCCTCCCCACCCACCAGAAACAATATGTGGTTTATGTACTGGACTTGCGGTAGGTGGCTCCTAATGTCTATCATAATGATCCACTCCCATCTTGGCAACTTCCCAGTCACCTTCTAAGACAGGTGTTGTAAACTTCCCCAATTGCAAAATGAAACTTCCTGGAAGATTAAAACTGTGTGCCGTACGGAGACTCGAACTCGAGACCTTTGCCTTTCGCGGGCAAGTGCTCTACCAACTGAGCTATCCAAGCACGACTCACGGCCCGTCCTCCCAGCTTTACGTCTGCCAGTACCTCGTCTCCTACCTTCCAAACTTTACAGAAGCTCTCCTGCGCACCTTGCAGAACTAGCACTCCTGAAAGAAAGGATATTGCGGAGACATGCAAGGAAGTTTCATTTCAGCGCACACTCCGCTGCAGAGTGAAAATCTCATTCTGGAAACATCCCCCAGGCTGTGGCTAAGCCATGTCTCCGCAATATCCTTTCTTCCAGGAGTGCTAGTTCTGCGAGGTTCGCAGGAGAGCTTCTGCTAAGTTTGGAAGGTAGGAGACGAGGTACTGGCAGAAGTAAAGCTGTGAGGACGGGGTGTGAGTCGTGCTTGGATAGCTCAGTTGGTAGAGCACTTGCCCGTGAAAGGCAAATGTCCCGAGTTCGAGTCTCGGTCGGGCACACAGTTTTAATCTGCCAGGAAGTTTCATATCAGCGCACACTCCGCTGGAGAGTGCAAATCTCATTCTGTTCCCCAATTGCTTTTTCATGCTTTCAGCACAAGAAAAGGATTGAAATCATTTATGTTTACCGTATGATCGCTGTCCTCGCCATTTAGTGCTAGGGACCAAGCAAGTTTAAACACCAATTTTCGACTAGTTTTATCATTACCTTCGCGTAATTGCGTATGGACTTCTTAACAGATTGTAACCTGCACGTGTCTATACACACAGAGAAACTGGAATATCTCATTTTCAATAAATAACTCAAGACGTTCTCTCTTGGTTCACTCTCGGCTATAAAGCCATAGCACAGCGTAAACAGGACTTGGACTTCTGCGCAGCCTGCTAGGGATGTCTCGGTGATTTTTCATACGAGTTTTCGAACCAATAGAAACGCTGGGAGAATGTATCGTTCTCTGCAATGGACCGTGAAACTCAAATCGATTACTGTCGTAAAGAAAGCGGAAGACAGTTTAGGGCAAATTCCTAAAATTCATTGTCGAAAATATACCGCAACACAGAAATATCGTGAATATAGAGTAATGAAATTTCGGAAAAACATTTGTCAACGTGACATATTTAAGTGATTAAAGTTGCAAGATCACTGGTTAATGTAAGCGCGAGATACGCCATTGCAAATGAGAAATGCTGGTACATCTACAACCGGTGTAACCGGAATGTTGAATGCAAGCATGCAAACGTGCATCGATTGTGTTATACAGGCTCTGGATATCTGTTTGTGGGATGGAGTTTCAATCCTGTTGCACTTCGTCAGTCAATCCAGGGACGGTTATTGCTCGTTGTGGATGACACTGGAGTTGTCGTCCGATGACGTCACATATATACTCGGTTGGAGACAGATCTGGTGATCGATCATGCCAAAGCAACATGTCGGCATTCTGTAGAGTATGTTGGGTTACAACATCGGTCTGTGGGCGAGCGTTATCTTGTTGGAAAACACCATCAGGAAATTTGTTCATGAATAGCATCACAACAGATCGAATCACCAGAATGAGGTACAGATTTTCAGTCGGTGTGTGTGGGATAAACACGAAAATGATCTTGCTGTTTTATAAAATTGCACAACAGACCATAACTTCAGGTGTGGGTCCTGTGTGCCTAGCACACAGACAGAATGAGGTACAGATTTTCAGTCGGTGTGTGTGGGATAAACACGAAAATGATCTTGCTGTTTTATAAAATTGCACAACAGACCATAACTTCAGGTGTGGGTCCTGTGTGCCTAGCACACAGACAGGTTAGTTGCAGGCCCTCAACTGGCTCCTTCTAACCAACACACAGCCATCACTGGCACCGACGCAGAACCAGCTTTCATCAGAAAACACAACAGGCTTCCACCGTGCCCTCTGCTGCTCCAGATGCCGTACAATGTGCCAGAGCGATACGCCGAAGACGATGGTCTTCCCTCTCGATAGTGCCGCTCGTCAGTCGGGAGCCCGATTTCCTAGCGACCGTACATTCCAGTCACCACCGCTGCCAGGAATCATGTACAGTGGCTGCTCTCCTGCCATGTCTTGATACAATATCGCAGAAGGGATATCCAGCTTCTCGTAGCTCAATTACGCAACGTCGTTCGAACTCAGTGGCGTGGTGATCACGAAGTCTTCGTCTCCTTAAAAACATTCTTGAGTAACATCAACTTACCACGACGAATCTCAAGGATAAATAACGCTCACGACAGTTACAGTGTGTATTTAAAGTAAATCTGATTTACATCCTCATATTGGCGCTATTAGCACGACACTTCCGCGATTAGTGCGAAATTTGGCTCTGAGCACTATGAGACTTAAACATCTGAGGTCATCAGTGCCCTAGACTTAGAAGTACTTAAACCTAACTAACCTAAGGACATCACACAGCCGGCTGCTGTGGCCGAGCGGTTCTAGGCGCTTCAGTCCGGAACCGCGCTGCTGCTATGGTCGCAGGTTCGAATCCTGTTTCGTCCATGAATGTGTGTGATGTCCTTAGGTTAGTTAGGTTTAAGTAGTTCTAAGTCTAGGGGACTGATGACCTCAGATGTTAAGTCCCATAGCGCTTAGAACCATTTGAAACTTTTTTTTTTCATCACACACATCCATGCCCGAGGAAGGATTTGAACCTGCGACCGTAGCAGCAGCGCGGTTCCGGACTGTAGTGCATAGAACATATCGGTCACAGCGGCCGGCGAAATTTGAATAGCAATCATTTTTCAGCTGTAGAAATACGCCTACCAGCTTTCGTTTATGTGGCATATGTAAGGCATGTCACACGAAGATATTTATCACTGACAAGGGGCGGAAAGGAATGCTACTCAAATCTTAGTCACTGTCAGGTATTTTTGCTATTTCCCAGGAGTTACATAAGTGCTCCCCTTCCGAGGTGATAATAAATGTAGAAGGCTACGTTAAGGTTAAACATCGCGTTAGTCATGAGTCGTCAGACACTAACGACGAGCTCGGACGGGACAAGGTGCGTGTCGTCATTTGCAGAACAACTCTCTTACCATATGTCTAAAGTGAATTAGTGAAACCAAACCCGTTTGACCGCGCGTGGATATGATTCTTGCCCCACCTAAATGAGCCCCTAGCATGCCAGGCACTGTAGCACCACTGTACAAACGAAAGACCCATCCATAAGGACTACGGTGTATACGGATGTTGATCTTTACATCATCGCAAATCATGGAGCACTACGTGCCGTAGAGAACGATTCTGAGTTTTCCTATGACAACATCGTAATTTCTAACGTTCATGCGTTCGATGTGGCTTTGGTATCGAACCGATCTCGTTTTCGGAAGGAACTCGGTTCATATCCCCTCGCGACCATTTAGACTCAGGTTTTGCTTGTTTTCTCTGAAGTACTAAAGGCACATGATAAAATGGTTGCTTTGAGTTTACCACAAGGTATGTCTTTCACGTCATCATGACGTCGAGGAGAATCTATACTCTCGTCTTCCTACCATCTTTCATCTTCGAACTCAGCTTAGTTGGACAAGACGACACCAAGTCTGAAATGGTTTTCATAGCACTGCAGAAAAGGTCTGAACATTCCGAAATTGGGCCGTTGCGGAAACTAAACTTACTAAACGTAAGTTACTTCTGTCCGCTTGTCTGTGCACTGACGAAGGCTGCTGTTGGTGTGCATAGTGCCGACAAGGAAAAGCACAAGCCACGGAGGATCAGCGTTATCGCAACAGTAACAGTTGCAGAACACGCCCCACCGGCAGCGTTTATGGTTTCTTCCCGGTTGTTGCGCCATCACATTGGCGTAGATTTCCTCTACTGCGCGCATGTTTCTATAAAGCAAAAATGTGAGAGCTGCTGGTTCTGTTCTGTCAGAAATGACACAAATTTTACATTCAATCACTTCAGTGTGTCATAACTGATTGTTTTGCTGCACGTCTTATGTTTGTATTTCGCTTGAAATTTAAGTGTATGTCACTGCAATATGGTGAGGAAGACGAAGTCTGAGGTCACCGTGACTACTTTTAACATAACGAACAAGACACCCACCGTCTGCTTCACTTTTTTTTGTTTATCCGGATTACAGGTTTCGACTCTTGACGGACGATCTTCAAGTTCAAGTCCACTCAGTGTGGTAAGATTAGTTTGGATATCAGGATGATATCCGGCAAGAGTCGATGCCGGTAACCTGTATGAACATAAAAAGTGATCCAGACGGTGTTCGTCTTTTCCGTTGTACCTCGAAAATGTATAAGGTATGTTTTCGTGATAACTAAAATGTGTCTGCCGTTCGATATGTTTGTGTACGTTAATTATTTTTATTTGTGGTCCACCTAAAAGACTCTCTGAACCCATTCCCACCGCCGAAATCAATAGCCAGCTCGCACTTTAAAGTGTCGTATTTTCTCGCAGGGAACCCACGGATGGATATTTTTGAAACTGTCAACAACGCCACCATTACCATAACGATAACTCACAAATGAAGTAAAATAGTTAGCCTCTTCAAATGATTTTTCTGCGTGTTTGAGGCGCCATGTCGCGAATTGCGCGGGCCCTCCCGCTGGAGGCTCGAGTCCTCCCTCGGGCATGGGTGTGCGTGTTGTTCCTAGCGTTAGTTTAACAAGTGTGTAAGTTTAGGTTCAAATGGCTCTAAGCACTATGGGACTTAACATCTGAGGTCATCAGTCCCCTAGACTACTTAAACCTGCCAGCCGGGGTGGCCGAGCGGTTCTAGGCGCCACAGACTGGAACCGCGCGACCGCTGCGGTCGCAGGTTCGAATCCTGCCTCAGGCATGGATGTGTGTGATGTCCTTAGGTTAGTTAGGTTTACGTAGCTCTAAGTTCTAGGGAGGGGTACCCGTGGTCTAGGGGTAGCGTCTCTGATTCATAATCAAAACGTCTTCGATCCCCGCCACTGCCTAAATTTTGATAAATAATCAGCATTGGCGGCCGAAGACTTCCGGCATAAGAAGTCAGCCTCGTTCTGCCAACGGCCTTGTCAAAGAGGGCGGAGGAGCGGATAGAGGTTCAGGGCACTCTCTTGTCCTAGGGGTGGGAAATTGCCCCTAAAGGCGGAAGAATCAGCAATGATCAACGACATGAGGATGCAGAAGGCAATGGAAACCACTGCATTAAAGACACGTAACGTGTATCCTCAGGACATGTGGCCTGTATTTGAAGAAGCTTCAAATGGTTCAAATGGCTCTGAGCACTATGGGACTCAACATCTTAGGTCATAAGTCCTCTAGAACTTAGAACTACTTAAACCTAACTAACCTAAGGACATCACACACACCCATGCCCGAGGCAGGATTCGAACCTGCGACGGTAGCAGTCCCGCGGTTCCGGACTGCAGCGCCAGAACCGCTAGACCACCGCGGCCGGCTTTGAAGAAGCGTCATGATGATCTCTCCATTGGCAAAAGATTCCGGAATAGTCCCCCATTCGGATCTCCGGGAGGGGACTGCCAAGGGGGAGGTTACCATGAGAAAAAGATTGAATAGTCAACGAAAGGATAACGTTCTACGAGTCGGGGCGTAGAATGTCAGAAGCTTGAACGTGGTAGGGAAACTAGAAAATCTGAAAAGGGAAATGCAAAGGCTCAATCTAGATATAGTAGGGGTCAGTGAAGTGAAGTGGAAGGAAGACAAGGATTTCTGGTCAAATGAGTATCGGGTAATATCAACAGCATAAGAAAATGGTATAAAAGGTGTAGGATTCGTTATGAATAGGAAGGTAGGGCAGAGGGTGTGTTACTGTGAACAGTTCAGTGACCGGGTTGTTCTAATCAGAATCGACAGCAGACCAACACCGACAACGATAGTTCAGGTATACATGCCGACGTCGCAAGCTGAAAATGAACAGATAGAGAAAGTGTATGAGGATATTGAAAGGGTAATGCAGTATGTAAAGGGGGACGAAAATCTAATAGTCATGGGCGACTGGAATGCAGTTGTAGGGGAAGGAGTAGAAGAAAAGGTTACAGGAGAATATGGGCTTGGGACAAGGAATGAAAGAGGAGAAAGACTAATTGAGTTCTGTAACAAGTTTCAGCTAGTAATAGCGAATACCCTGTTCAAGAATTACAAGAGGAGGAGGTATACTTGGAAAAGGCCGGGAGATACGGGTAGATTTCAATTAGATTACATCATGGTCAGAAAGAGATTCCGAAATCAGATACTGGATTGTAAGGCGTACCCAGGAGCAGATATAGACTCAGATCACAATATAGTAGTGATGAAGAGTAGGCTGAAGTTCAAGACATTAGTCAGGAAGAATCAATACGCAAAGAGGTGGGATACGGAAGTACTAAGGAATGACGAGATACGTTTGAAGTTCTCTAACGCTATAGATACAGCAATAAGGAATAGCGCAGTAGGCAGTAAAGTTGAAGAGGAATGGACATCTTTAAAAATGGCCATCACAGAAGTTGGGAAGGAAAACGTAGGTACAAAGAAGATAGCTGCGAAGAAACCATGGGTAACAGAAGAAATACTTCAGTTGATTGATGAAAGGGGGAAGTACAAACATGTTCCGGGAAAATCAGGAATACAGAAATACAAGTCGCTGAGGAATGAAATAAATAGGAAGTGCAGGGAAGCTAAGACGAAATGGCTGCAGGAAAAATGTGAAGACATCGAAAAAGATATGATTGTCGGAAGGACAGACTCAGCATACAGGAAAGTCAAAACAACCTTTGGTGACATTAAAAGTAACGGTGGTAACATTAAGAGTGCAACGGGAATTCCACTGTTAAATGCAGAGGAGAGAGCAGATAGGTGGAAAGAATACATTGAAAGCCTCTATGAGGGTGAAGATTTGTCTGATGTGATAGAAGAAGAAACAGGAGTCGATTTAGAAGAGATAGGGGATCCAGTATTAGAATCGGAATTTAAAAGAGCTTTGGAGGACTTACGGTCAAATAAGGCAGAAGGGATAGATAACATTCCATCAGAATTTCTAAAATCATTGGGGGAAGTGGCAACAAAACGACTATTCGCGTTGGTGTGTAGAATATATGAGTCTGGCGATATACCATCTGACTTTCGGAAAAGCATCATCCACACAATTCCGAAGACGGCAAGAGCTGACAAGTGCGAGAATTATCGCACAATCAGCTTAACAGCTCATGCATCGAAGCTGCTTACAAGAATAATATACAGAAGAATGGAAAAGAAATTTGAGAATGCGCTAGGTGACGATCAGTTTGGCTTTAGGAAAAGTAAAGGGATGAGAGAGGCAAATCTCACGTTACGGCTAATAATGGAAGCAATGCTAAAGAAAAATCAAGACACTTTCATAGGATTTGTCGACCTGGAAAAAAGCGTTCGACAATGTAAAATGGTGCAAGCTGTTCGAGATTCTGAAAAAGTAGGGGTAAGCTATAGGGAGAGACGGGTCATATACAATATGTACAACAACCAAGAGGGAATAATAAGAGTGGACGATCAAGAACGAAGTGCTCGTATTAAGAAGGGTTTAAGACAAGGCTGTAGCCTTTCGCCCCTACTCTTCAATCTGTACATCGAGGAAGCAATGATGGAAATAAAAGAAAGGTTCAGGAGTGGAATTAAAATACAAGGTGAAAGGATATCAATGATACGATTCGCTGATGACATTGCTATCCTGAGTGAAAGTGAAGAAGAATTAAATGATCTGCTGAACGGAATGAACAGTCTAATGAGTACACAGTATGGTTTGAGAGTAAATCGGAGAAAGACGAAGGTAATGAGAAGTAGTAGAAATGAGAACAGCGAGAAACTTAACATCAGGATTGATGGTCACGAAGTAAATGAAGTTAAGGAATTCTGCTACGTAGGCAGTAAAATAACCAATGACGGACGGAGCAAGGAGGATATCAAAAGCAGACTCGCTATGGCAAAAAAGGCATTTCTGGCCAAGAGAAGTCTACTAATATCAAATACCGGCCTTAATTTGAGGAAGAAATTTCTGAGGATGTACGTCTGGAGTACAGCATTGTATGGTAGTGAAACATGGACTGTGGGAAAACCGGAACAGAAGAGAATCGAAGCATTTGAGATGTGATGCTATAGACGAATGTTGAAAATTAGGTGGACTGATAAGGTAAGGAATGAGGAGGTTCTTCGCAGAATCGGAGAGGAAAGGAATATGTGGAGAACACTGATAAGGAGAAGGGACAGGATGATAGGACATCTGCTAAGACATGAGGGAATGACTTCCATGGTACTAGAGGGAGCTGCAGGGGGCAAAAACTGTAGAGGAAGACAGAGATTGGAATACGTCAAACAAATGATTGAGGACGTAGGTTGCAAGTGCTACTCTGAGATGAAGAGGTTAGCACAGGAAAGGAATTCGTGGCGGGCCGCATCAAACCAGTCAGTAGACTGATGACCAAAAAAAAAAAAAGTTCTAGGGGACTGATGACATCAGAAGTTAAGTCTCATAGTGCTCAGAGCCATTTTTCAACTTAAACCTAACTCACCTAAAGACATCACACACATCCATGCCCGAGGCAGGATTCGAACCTGCGACCGTAGCAGCAGCACGGTTCCGGACTGAAGCGCCTAGAACCACTCGGTCACAGCGGCCGGCTGTAAGGCTAGGGACCGATGACCTCAGCAGGTTGGCCCCTTGGGAATTCACACACAGCTGAACATTTTGAACCATTGTTCCAAGACGCATTTTACTGTGGTGATCTAACCAGTAGTAGTTGTTACAACTTTTTTTTTTTTTTTTTTTTGGGTAGTCACCCCATTGCTGCATCCGCTGTTGTTCGTTTGCTTCTGCCACGCCAGCAATTGCAGCGAACCAGACTTCAGCCTGAAGGAGGGAGTTGTGCTGTCATGCGTAATCGGAATCGGTATTACACCAGGAACTACGCAGCAGTCAGCGCTTGCGTAGCAAGAATGCGTCGTTATCAACAGGTGGCCACAGCACAGCCGACAGCGACACGAGATGTAGTAATCCCAATCTGCGGTTTTCCGCTGGAGCCAGCAAAGGCGTACACAGTATCCCGGTACAGTGTACCCACTGGTGCCTATTAGTTCACATATGTAAAAAAAAAAAAGACTTATTTATGGTATGTCCATAATGAGTACTCTTGCCAGAACATGAACAGCTCTGGAATTATGAAGGTCACCTGGAAAGTATTGCCCCATTTGTCTTCCTTCAACAGTTGCACTGACCGAAACACCAAGAAGGAGTTGTTCCATATAAACGAAAGTGTTTCTGTATTTGAAAAACGATGAATATTCAAATTTCTCGAAAAATCGCATAAAAGTGGCCGCAGTAGCGCCGCTAAGAGGATGCAGATCAGGACTGTTCCTAATACAGGTTGTAACGGTGGTGAGCGTTACTTACCTTTGAGACTGGACTTGATGAGTTGGTGTTAGTCAAGGATGCCTTTAAGGCGATAAAGACGTCATTATCATCCCCTCATGTCGCGTAAGTAGGCTGTGAGAAGCAGGATGTTACTTTTGCGATACTGCAAGAAGACATGCCAGAAATGTAGCCACGGTATACGTTTGCTGGCAGCGGTAGTGACCGGAATGTACGGTCGCAAGAAGAACGGGCTCCAGGTGGCCACGTCGCACTACCTACAGGGAACATCGTGTTTGACGTATAGCTTTGGCGCATCACGCGGCGTATGAAGCAGCAATTTCAGCAGCAGTTGGCTCAACAATGACACAACGGACCAAGGACGGCTCCGAGCCAGACGCCCTGTAACGTGCGTTCCACTGACCCCAAACCACGACTTCAGTGGTGTGAACCGAGAGCTCATTGGAGGACAGGGGGGAGGTCTGTTGTGTTTTCTGCCTCGGTGCCAGTAATGGCCGTGTGTTGGTTAGAAGGAGGCTACTTGGAAGCCTGCAACTATAACGAGTCTGCGTGCTGGACACACTGGACCTGCACCTGGAGTTACGTTCTGGAGTGCTATTTCGTATGACAGAAGGAGCACTCTCGTGGGTATCCCACGCACCGTGACTGCAAATCTGTACTGCAGTCTCGTGGTTCGACCTGTTGTGCTGCCATTCATGAACAGCATTCGAGGAGGTATTTTCCAGCAGGACAATGCTCGTCCACATACCTCTGTTGTAACCCAACATGCTCTATGTACTGTTGACATGCTGCTTTGCATGTTCTATCAACAGATCTGTCTCCAACCGTGTATATATGGAACATCATCGAACGACAACTACAGCGTTATTCACAACCAGCATTAACCGTTCCTATATTGACGGACCAAGTGAAACAGGCATGGAACTCGTTTCCACAAACTGATATCCGGCACGTGTACAAAACAATGAATGCACATTTGCATGCTTGTATTTAACATTCCGGCGGCTACACAGTTATTAATGTACCAGCATTCCACATTTGGAATGGCTTATCTCGCGCTTACATTAACCTGTGCTCTTGCAATGTTAATCACTTAAATATGTTACCTAGACAAATGTATTCCCGAAATTTCTCTCATCAATTATTTCTTGGTGTTGCGATTTTTTTCCGTCAATGTATGTATTCCACTCGATGAAAATTACACAACTGAAAAATGATATTTCATTCCTACGCCCCATTTTCCCAGGCAGTTTCCTTGAACTTCTATGATATTCCTCCAGTGAGACACAAGGGGGTTTATGTCCTGTCGGTACAAGGCATTGTACTGGTCACAAACCCATTTCTTCACTGAGCGCACCACCTCCTCGTCGTCCTCAAAATAGCTCCCACAACCGCCATATTTCACGGCCCTAACAAGTCGAAGTCCGAGGGAGCTAGGTGAGGTTTGTAGGGAGGACGGGGTGACACTCTCCAACCGTCTTTCCTCGTGTGTTGAGAGTACACAAAAGCGCGGATAGCTGCATTCACAATTCCCTCGCTGGTTTCCAGCAGCAGCGCCAACCGCCGAATCGTGATGCGTCGGTCTCTGCAGTACATCAAGACGCATACACATCAGGGACGCCAAGCAAAACCATAAAAAGAGGTGTGGTGCACCGCTGCGCGTCCAGTTTGGAGTTAGTTAGTTAGTTACATGTTTCGTAGGTGATTTGACTGATTCTTTTATCGAAATGATTTGAAACGAGTCACTTAACAGGATACGTTCGAGGGTTCGAACTTTAATAGTGGCAACTATTTATTTACAGCTCGTACAAAATAGATACGTGTTTCAAAGTTTTACTGACCTTCAAAGTAGTCACCAGCGTTGTGTATAACCCGTTGCCAGCAGGTGGGGGACAGCATCCCACCTGACCGAATCTCTGAATGGAGTATTCTGATTGCCGCTTACTGAATTTACCTGCCAAAATTGCTGCTCCCAGTGTGGAAGCACTGTCCACCACTTTCTGCATATGGACAAATTACGTGAATTTCAGCGGCAAACTATTTTGTTTAGATCGAAAAACGTATAGTAGTCATATTACACTGACAGCTAAACCCTGCAAAAATGGTCTACAGATAATGCAATGCGGAAAATACAGCCAAAGAGACTTCCTCAGTAACACTGCTCTACTACTGTCGTAGAAAGGCAGAATTTTTGGGCGTGGAACCGATCTCCAACCAGGCTATATCATCACTAACGATTGTACTATCATACCGTAGAGAAGTAGTAAACACAATTCATATCCTGCACGATACAAAATCATAACTTCTGCATTCTGCTTCTGCACTGTAGAGCCAAAGCAACTGGTACACCTACCTAACATCGTGTAGGCCCCCGCGAGCACACAGGAGGGCCGCAACACGACGTGGCATGGACTCGACTAATGTTTGAAGTAGTGCTGGAGGGAGGTGACACCTTGAATCCTGTAATTCTGTCCATACATCCATAAAAGTAAAAGGGGGTGGAAACATCTTCTGAAAATCACGTCGCAAGTCATCTTGTCTGAATAATCTGGTGGTCAGCACAAGTATTTAAATTCATAAGAGTGTTCTTGGAGCCACTCTGTAGCAATTCTGTACATGTGGGGTGTCGTATTGTCCTGCTGGAATTGCCCAAGTCCTTCGGAATTCACAATGGACGTGAGTGGATGCAAGTGATCAGACAGTATGCTTACATATGTGCCACCTGTCAGAGTCATATCTAGAGGTATCAGGGGTGCCACTTCACTACAACTGCACACCCCACACCATTACAGAGCCTCCACCAGCTTGAACAGTCCCCGGCTGATATGCAAGGTCCATGGATCCATGAGGTTGTCTCCATACTCGTACACATCCATCCACTCAATACAATTTGAAACTAGACTCATCCGACCAGGGAACATCTTTCCAGTCATCAATAATCCAATGCTGGTGTTGACGGGGCCAGTGAAGGTGTAATGCTTTGTGTCGTGCAGTCATCAAGGGTACACTAGTGGGCCTTCGGCTCCGAAAGCCCATATCGAGGATGTTTCGTTGAATGGTTTGCATGCTGACACTTGTTGGTGGCCCAGCATTGAAATCTGCAGCAATTTGCGGAATGGTTGCACTTCTGTCGCGCTGAACGATTGTCTTCAGTCGTCGTTGATCCCGTTCTTGCAGGATCTTTTTCGGCCGCAGCGATGTCGGGGATCTAATGTTTTATCGGATTCCTGACATTCATAGTACACTTGTGAAATGGTCGTACGGGAAAATCCCCAGTTCATCGCAACCTCGGAGATGCTGTGTCCAATCACTCGTGTGCCAACCATAACACAACGTTCAAACTCACTTAAATCTTGATAACCTGCCATTGCAGAAGCAGTAACCGATCTAACAACTGCGCCAGATACTTCTTGTCTTATACACACGTTTTCGACGTCAATGCCGTATTCTGCCTGTTTACGTATCTATGTATTTGAATACTCATGCCTATACCAGATTCTTTACGCTTCAGTGTAGCTGTCGACCACCTGATACTCGTACATATACCCCGAAGACAGACAGCTCGCCGGCCAGAGTGGCCGAACGGTTCTAGGCGCTACAGTCTGGAAACGCGCGGCCGCTACGGTCGCAGGTTCGAACCCTGCCGCGGGCATGGATGTGTGTGATGTCCTTAAGATATTACTATTAAAAACAGTCTTGATCACGATTTATTTAACAAGGTGACCGGTTTCGACCATTACTGTGGTCATCTTCAGACCATTGAGTAGGAACCTCTTTCTGTTGGAAAATCATTTAAGTTAGTTAGATTTAAGTAGTTCTAAGTTTTAGGGGACTGATGACCTCAGAAGTTAAGTCCCATAGTGCTCAGAGCCATTTGAACCATTTTTGAACAGACAGCTCGCAGAAATTATTAGATATTTCCCGCGAGGTCGGTCGGTCATCCAGTGCGGCCAGCGGGCATGAGGCAACTGCCCCAAAACACGCTGCCCTGATGCGCGGGGCGGTCAGTCTCCAGACTGGTGTACAAGGGCTGGGATGGTTCCCCAGCACAAAGGCGTCCGCTGACCGCTCGGTTTCCGATCGGACCTGCTTGCTGCCGTGGTTTCTGCAACGAGTTGCAATCATCAGCCGGCCGGAGTAGCCGAGCGGTTCTAGGCGCTACAGTCTGGAAACGCGCGACCGCTACGGTCGCAGGTTCGAATCCTGCCTCGGACATGGATGTGCGTGATGTCCTTAGGTTAGTAAGGTTTAAGTAGTTCTAAGTTCTAGGGGACTGATGAACTCAGATGTTAAGTCCCATAGTGCTCAGAGCCATTTCAACCATTTTTGCAATCATCTCGGGAGTCTGGAACTGCAAGATCATTTACTTACTGAGCATTGGCGATGAGAAATACTTCTTCTTCTTCTTGTTTCGAATGGGCCTTCTTTGGACCACGCTTGTTCAACTTCATTAATCGCGGATTAATTTACAGATCTCGAAGCCGATATCAGGTGCAATATCCGATTTTAGATGCTAAGAAACATTTGTATGCTGAAATCATCGAGTAACATTTGAAAATTAGCGGAATATCAGATGTTTTCACGTGGTTTACCACGATGTCATACTATTTACGTGATAGTTCCCGATATCAACTGCATAGCAGTATGCTATCGATCGCTTGCACAATATAATTCCGAGGTTAAAGAATGGAAATTATATCTCTAGAAACCTGAAACTTTAGCAACATCATTATGTGAGACGTGCAGAAAACCACTGAATAACTATAAAGTTATCTCGTTTGTGAATATCTTCACAAGAAAACTCGAAAATAGAGGAAACTGGCAGTTCTACTCATATTCTTTTAACGAATACTGAAGTCCATGATATAACAGACTCCACATCATCCTTGCACTTCACGAAGTCAACCAATATTTTAACACTTGTATGTGTCTAGAGAGTCAGCAAACGTCTCCTCCGCCTATTTTTCACCATCTAGATGCACACAACACACGTCACAATCGATACTCTCTCAATCAAATAGATTCGGGAAATGTGTAGAATAAGCAGTCAAGCGGTCAAAATACATGGGAGGGAATAATTGTCCATCACAAACACTCCCACACTAGGAAACGTCTCAGATTTCCATTGAGAATGCTCGCAACACACACTATCACGAAGGCTGCCCAAAGCATACTGAGTATTAGTTCTCTATTCACCTGCCTAAAGGACGATACGGCTAGGTTAGCTAAACGTTTGTACACCAGCCTCAGGAAAATTCTCAAATTTTCATTGAGAATGCTCGCAGCACACACGATCACGAAGGCTGCCCAACATATACTGAGTATTAGTTTGCTATTCGCCTGCCTAGAGGGCGATACGGTTGGGCTAGCTACACGTTTGTACGTCAGCCTGTTCAGTTGGGTGGCTCACCGATAGCTCATACCGTAAGCCAGAAATATCAATTACTCACAGCCACCGACTACCTCTGCCATGCACCCGCACGTCAGGCAGAATCGTCCTAGGAAACCAGGCTCTTATTTATCAGTGTAATTACAATTGAATATTACGAATTCAGTATGATACTTCGCCAATAACTGAATGCTGGTGACATCAAACAATATTGTCTCATCTGTTTTTCTTGTGAGCGGTACCAGTGTGTTTTAGGAAGAGAAACATAATCGTTTTGTAAGAGAACAGCTATTAAAAACACGATCGTAACGACTATATTACTGCCACCCCGCATAAAAACGGTCTTGGTTCTACAGACACACACAGGTATCGCTAACGATATCTATTTTAAAAGCTATTCAAGCTTTATAAATCGAAATATGGTATTGATTTTGCATGGTGCAAAAGACCACTTGTGATTCTGCATGGTGCAGAATACGAATTGGGTTTACCATGTCTCTATGGTATAGTGATACAATCGTTTGTGGTGATATAGCCTGGTTGGATATCGGTTTCACGCCAAAAGATTCAAGCTTTCCTCGACAATAGCAGAGCAGTGTAATTGAGGAAATGTCTTTGGCTGTAGTTTCTCTATAGCATGATCTGTGGACCACTTTTGGAGGGTTTAAATGTCAGTGCAATATCAGTACTATATGGTTTCCGATCTGAACAAAATAGTTTGCCGCTGAAATTCTCGTAATTTGTCCATCTGCAGAAAGCGGTGGACAGTGCTCCCACACCGGGAACAGCAATTTTGGCAGGTAAATTCAGTAAGCATCAATCAGAATACTCCATTCACAGGAAGTTCCATGACGTCAAAGAGTCACTAGACGTCCTTTGTGTGTGGCATAGGATCCTCTACAGACTGGTTCGAGGAAGACAGGGGCAAGGTATCTATGGAAAATTCCTTGGTGCCAGAGAGTCATGTGATGTCTTCTTTGTTCGAGTATTCAGAGACAAGTCCAAGTAGACAATACTCCTCTGATTCGGTCAGGTGGGATGCTGTCCTCCACCTGCCGTTGTGGCTTTAGAGCATCTCAAGACCAGCAGTTGAAGGACATCGAAAATTCACCGAAAATTTCGGGCATTTTTCTCGTCTGTAGGACAGTGCTTTTTTTTCACGATCTGTTGTGAAATTCGAAATACGTCATGAACTTTTTAATATGTGATTGTTCTTGTTTCCCTTTCTTCTCTTAGACACTAGAGTGCTTCGAAAAGTGAGGAAGTAAAAAATAATAGCCTTAACATTCCTGACTCCAGCATCAAACATAACCTTATCCCACTCAGCATGCCAGAAAAGTGATGAACATCACAGCAGTTGCAGAACTCAGAATTTTTTCTCTCTCTGGCATTGCCTTCCAACAAGCAGATAAAAATCGAAGAGTGGTGAGCGTCCTATTTAGTGTTACAGAGGTATTTATTTCGACTTCCAAATATCGTCGTTTTGGCGTGTAAATTTAGATATTCCAGATGATATCAGTTCCGGGATTGGTAAATTAATTCATGTGGCACATCTGCTGAAGCAGCAGCATTTATAGAGTTTTGTGAAATCTTCAGTATATGTGTGTGACAATTTGGCAGATAAATTCAATAAGAACCAATCAGAATGTTCCATTCACAGGAAGTTCCATGATGTCAGAGAGTCACTATACATCCTTTGTGTGTCGCGTAGGAGCCTCTAGAGACTGGTTCAAGAAAGACAGGTGCAAGGTATCTATGGAAAATTGACAGTTAGACACATACTGGGCGAATTTCCCATCAGTTTCTAGATGGGGGAGGGGATGGGAAGGGAAGGGGTGTGGGGGAGTTCCAACAGCGCCCTCTGGTGTTGGTGTTGTGAACTAAATCAGGTGGTCTCTGGACCTCAAGGTGGGCATGCACAATTTGATATTTCAGTCGATAAATTTGAATTTCTCACCATTTCCAGGGATAGGGGTGGGTGGAGTTAGGTTAATGGAGGTAGCACAATTTCCCTATTTTCCTGAAAAAATTTGAACTTCCCTCCATGACACCAGTGCACCGTTGCCACATCTATGTCCGCCATCTTGGATCCGCCATCATGAAAAAATTGGGCAACAAAGCAAGGTGGGGGTCTGCCCTTGTTGCCTCCTACTTAGGGTTATTATAAATGATTGAAGCTATTTCATTGATTTTGGTGTAGCTATATTACACTGGAGCCCAATGGAACTGGTATAGGTATGAGTAATCAAGTACAGAGACATGCAAACAGGCAGAACACGGCGCTGCGGTCGGCGACGCCTATATATAACAAGTGTCTGGCGCAGTTGTTAGATGGGTTACTGCTGCTAAAATGGCAGATTATCAAGATTTAAGTGAATTTGAACGTGGTGTTATACTCGGCACACGAGCGATGGGATACTGCATCACCGAGGTAGCGATGAAGTGGGGATTTTTCCATTCGACAATTTCACGAGCGTACTGAGAATTCGGTAATACATCAAATCTCCGACAACGCTGCGGCCGGAAAATGATCCTGCAAGAATGGGACCAACGACGACTGAAGAAACTTGTTCAACGAGACAGAATTGCTACCCTTCCGCAAACTGCTGCAGATTTCAATGCTTGGCCATCAACAAATGTCAGCGAGCGAAGCATTCAACGAAACATCGTCGATATGGGCTTTTGGAGTCGAAGACCCACTCGTATACCCTTGATGGCTTTATGCTTTACGCTTCGCCTGGGCCCATCAACACCGACATTGGATTATTGATGACTGGAAACATGTTGCCCTTGTCAGACAAGTCTCGTTTCAAATTGTATTGAGTGGATGGACTTGCACGGGTATGGAGACAACCTCTTAGTCCATGGACCCTGCATGTCATCAGGGGACTGTTCAGGCTGATGGAGTCTGTGTAGTGATGTGGAGCGTTTGCAGTTGTAGTGATGTGGCACCCGTGATACGTCTAGATACGACTCTGACAGGTGACACGTATGTAAGCATACTGTCTGATCATATGCATCCATTCGTGGCCATTGTGCATTCCGATAGGCTTGGGCAATTCCAGCAGAAGAATGCTACACCCCACACGTCCAGAATTGCTACAGAGTGGCCCTAGGAGCACTCTTTTGAGTTTAAACACTTCCGCTGGCCACCAGATTATCCAGACATGAACATTACTGAACATATCTGGGATGCCTTGCAACATGCTGTCCAGAAGAGATCTCCACCCTCTCGTACTCTTGGGGATTTATGGAAGCCCTGCAGGATTCATGGTGTCAATTCCCTCCAGCACTACTTCAGACATTAGTCAAGTCCATACTACGTCGCGTTGAGGCACTTGTGCGTGCTCGCGGGGGCCCTAAATAATATTAGGCAGTTCTAGAAGTTTCTTTGGCTCTTCAAAGTATTTGAGACTTGTTCCAGGGCTTTGCACACACCTCGAAAATCTCAAAAGGTTTTTTTTGGCATATTACAAGTGCTCCATATTCGCCCCCCTACTGTTTCTGCAGATACATGTCGATAATCATGTTTGGCGCAGCATGTCCCTACCAAGCTGTTCGAATAGACTATTCATGCAAGTTGACTGATATGATTTCTTTGTTGGTAGAGGAAATGTAAGCACTGAATCTTTCAGATAACCGCTCACAAAGAAATTGCGTGGTGTTTGGTCGTGAGAGAGTGGAAACATACCATGAATTGCTGTTCATTAACCTCACCATGGCCGATCCATCGGTTTCTCAGTTTCCTGTTAAAGAATACACGAACATCATGATGGAAATGGGGTGTAGCACCACCTGGTTAGTAAAGAAGACCACAGTGCCGGTCTTCAGTTGTGAAACAGCCAATTTTCCAGAATGCCCAGACATACGAGTCCTGTGTCACTTCAGGCTGACTGGTTGATTTCTTCTTGCAAATGCATCACGAGGCGTTAAACTGCGCATACCATCGCCACATGGAGTTCGCAGCTGGTGAATCTTTGTTGGACTTCGTTCTGAAGTGTAGTTGTACTGTTACGTTGGAATGAGGTGAATGCGTTTCAGGCACAATATACGCTTTCTCGGCACCTTTCACCATCTTGCCTAACTGTTGACAGCTGCGCTCTCGTGGTAGAAATCTGAAGTGCGGTTGCAACAATACAAAAGTTTTTTCGTTTTTCTGTATGAGTGTTGAGTTTTGCGACAATATGTCAGTTAATGTAGCTACAGTGAATTTATGAAGTAGCTTCAGTCCTACACTACTGGCCATTAAAATTCCTACACCAAGAAGACATGCAGATGATAAACGGGTATTCATTGGACAAATATAGTATACTAGAACTGATATGTGATTACATTTTCACGCAACTTGAGTGCATAGATCCTGAGAAATCAGTACCCAGAACAACCACCTCTGGTCGTAACAACGGCCTTGATACGCCTGGGCATTGAGTCAAAAAGAGCTTTGATGGCGTGTACAGGTACAGCTGCCCATACAACTTCAACACGATACCATAGTTCATCAAGAGTAGTGACTCGCGTATTGTGACGAGTCAGTTGCTCGGCCACCATTGACCAGACGTTTTCAATTGGTGAGAGATCTGGAGAATGTGCTGGCCAGGGCAACAATCGAACATTTTCTGTATCCAGAAAGGTACGTACAGGACCTGCAACATGCGGTAGTGCATTATCCTGATGAAATGTAGGGTATCGCAGGGATCGAATGAAGGGTAGAGCCACGGGTCGTAACACGTCTGAAATGTAACGTCCACTGTTCAAAGTGCCGTCAATGAGAACAAGAGGTGACCGTGATGTGTAACCAACGGCACCCCATACCATCACGCAGGGTGATACGCCAGTATGGCGATGACGAATACACGCTTCTAATGTGCGTTGACCGCGATGTCACCAAACACGGCTGCGACAATCATGATGCTGTAAACAGAACCTGGATTGATCCGAAAAAATGACGTTTTGCCATTCGTGCACCCAGGTTCCTCGTTGAGTACATAGCAGGCGCTCCTGTTTGTGATGCAGCGTCAAGGGTAACCGCAGGCACGGTCTCCGAGCTGATAGTCCATGATGCTGCAAACGTCGTCGAAGTGTTCGTGCAGGTGGTTGCTGTCTCGCAAACGTCCCCGTCTGTTGACTCAGGGATCGAGAAGTGACTGCACGATCCGTTACAGCCATGCGGATAATATGCCTGTCATCTCGACTGCTAGTGATACGAGGCCGTTGGGATCCAGCACGGCGTTCCGTATTACCCTCCTGAACCCACCGATTCCATATTCTGCTAACAGTCATTGGATCTCAACCAACGCGAGCAGCAATGTCGTGATACGATAAACCGCAATCGCGATAGGCTACAATCCGACCTTTATCAAAGTCGGAAACGTGATGGTAGGCATTTCTCCTCCTAACACGAGGCATCGCAACAACGTTTCACCAGGCAACGCCGGTCAACTGCTGTTTGTGTATGAGAAATCGGTTGGAAACTTTCCTCATGTCAGCACTTTGTAGGTGTCGCCACCTGCGCCAACCTTGTGTGAATGGTCTGAAAAGCTAATCATTTGCATATCACAGCATCTTCTTCCTGTCGGTTAAATTTCGCGTCTGTAGCACGTCATCTTCGTGGTGTAGCAATTTTAATGGCCAGTAGCGTGTATAATAACCTTGTACTGAAGAGTGCCTACATTTCTACAGCAGGTACTTGAGAGAAACGCACAGCCTATGACGTCTTGGAAGTAACCGGGTTTGCATTACGGCATGTGAAGATGCAACGTGTGTGATCATCCTGTCGTGAGGCATAAGAGACTGTGCGAGAAGCAATTCGTACGAATTAAAATGAGGACAACTTGAGGATGTGAATAGACGGAACATGTGTAAAGAGGAACTACGTGCAGCACGGCACAGCACAGAGCTCTTCCTGATGCGCGACGCGCTAGAACGAGTGGCGCAACGCGTCGCTCACAGCCGCTGGTGGGAAGCTGCGAGCCACGGTGTGCGACAGGCGCGCAGTCGGCAGGCGTCCTTCTGGAACTGGGTGAGCAGAGCGGACGCCGGGAAAAGCGGGACCGGACGTCCTAGACCCCACTCTGCGGACCGCATGGACCAGTAGCTAGCTACCAGCGTACTGCGCAAGTTCACTCTGCTGCTCGCTGCAGATAGCTCGTTATACCGTAGCAAGTCAACTGTCTTCCCTATTGCATTGGGACAACGAGAAAATTATTAACTATACACTGAGGCGACCAAAGTCATGGAATAGCGATATGCACCTATACAGATGGCGTCAGTATCGCGTACGCAAGGTATAAAAGAGCAGTGCATTTGCGGGGCTACCATTCGTATTCATGTGGTTCACGTGAAAAGGTTTCCGACATGATTATGGCCACGCGACGGGAATTAACAGCTGTTGAACACGGAAGAGTAGTCGGAACTGTCCGCCCCTGGTAGCTGAGTGGTTGCCGGCACGGTAGCTCAGCGTGTTCGACCAGAGGGCTAGCTGCCCTCTGTAATAAAAAAAACGGAGTTAATGGATTAACAACGAACTGAAACGGGTGTCTTTCGACGTCCGCCCAGAGAAGATACAACGGACGAAAACGAACAAAATGAGATTAGAAAAAAAAAAGTGGTTAGCGCGACAGAATGTCAATCCTAAGAGCCCGGGTTCAATTCCCGGCTGGGTTGGAGATTTTCTCCTCTCAGGGACTAGGTGTTGTGTTGTCCTAATCATCATCATTTCATCCCCATCGACGTGCAAGTCGCCGAAGTGGCGTCATATCGAAAGACTTGCACCAGGCGAACGGTCTACCCGACGGGAGGCGCTCGTCACACGACATTCACATTTATTTACTTGGAACTAAACGCATGAGACGGACCATTGCGCTAACTGGTAGAGAATTCAGTATTCCGAGACCAATAGTGTCAGTAGTGTCCCGAAATTGTAACATTTCAGGCATTACCTCTCACCGCGGACAACGTACTGGCCGACGGCCTTCACTTAACTAACGAGACCAGCGGCGTTTGCGCAGTTGTCAGTGCTAACAGACAAGCAACACAGCGTGAAATAAACTCAGAAATCAGTCTGGGACGTACGAAGAACGTATACATTACGACAATGTGGCAAAATTTGGTGTTAATGGGCTATGGCGGTAGTCGACATGTGAGTGCCTTTGCAAACACCACAACATAGCCTGCAGCGCCTCTCCTGGGCTTGTCACCATAAGGATTGGATCCTAGACGACTGGAAAAGCGTGGCCTAGTCAGATGCGTCCCGATTTCAGCTGTTAAGAGGATCGAGTGTGTCATAGACCCCCCACGAAGCCATAGACCCAAGTTGCCAATAAGGCACTGTGCAACCTGGTGGTGCCTCTATAAAAGTGCGAGCTGTGTTTACATGCAATGGACTGGGTCCTCTGGTCCAACTGAACCGATCATTGACTGGAAACGGTCATATTCGGCTACTTGGAGACCATTTGCAGCCATTCATGGACTTGATTTTCCCAAACAACGACGGAATTTCCATAAATGACAGTGCGCCATATCACCGGGACACAATTGATTTGAAGAACAATTGGTCTGAAGAACATTCTGCACAGTTCGAGCGAATGATTTGGCCACCCATATCTCCCGACAGGAGTCCCGTCGAACATATGCAAGACATAATCGAGGGGTCAGTTCGTGCACAAAATCCTGCGCCGGCAACATTTTCCAATCGTGGACGGCTGTAGCGTCAGCATGGCTCAATACTTCAGCAGGGGACTGTAAACGATTTGTTGGGTCCATGCCAAGTGGGGCTGCCGCACTACGCCTGGCAAGAGGAGCGCCGACACGATATTAGGACGTATCCCATCACCTTTGTCACCTGAGTGTGTGCCTCCCAGCGGAGGTTCGAGTCCTCCCTCGGGGATGGGTGTGTGTGTTTGTCCTTTGGATAATTTAGGTTAAATAGTGTGTAAGCTTAGGGACTGATGACCTTAGCAGTTAAGTCCCATAACATTTCACATGCATTTGAACTTTTTTTTTTTGGTGCCTCCTTGCCCGTCCACATCGCTATTTTCCTGTTCCTGTGATGATCACGAGATATATTCGATGAAGGCGGTAGAAAAATTTTACGGACTTTTTAAAGACAGTTTATTGTCCGATAGTTTCAACAAGAATTTATCTGTCACCTTCCCATTACAAGAAAGAAGTAAAATTGCAATCCCAAAGAGTCTGAGAAATCTTCATCTTCCTACTGTGGTTTTCTGGAAGTGCTTCGGATTGAACCATTGCTTCCTCCTCATGATGTGAAGATGGTTACCGAAAACCAAACCCTGTAATATCTTAACTAGAGGAAAAATACTCCTATCAGAGCACAAAACAATGCAAATATGTTCCTGTTTATTTGAAAGTGGGCTACCAGCTGCCTCGTTCTACTTCCCTCAGCATCTTCCAAATTATCCCAAAAATTCGAGCTTTTTTTCTTAAAAAAAAAATAAATATGCAGCTCACCTCTTACTCCCACAAGCTCGCACTGTCTCCGTCTTGCTCTCTCATATTGTTAATACCTCATTCCTTCCTTTCCATTGTTGCTCTCTTCTCACTGTCACTATCTCTCTCTTTCTCGCTGTCATTGCCGTATATTCTGTCTCTAATTATCACTGGATCTAACCCACTTGCACTTTCTCTTCATCCGTCTACACTGCACTATCTCCTTCGCTCTCTTCCTGGCACTATTCTGTCTCTGCCAACTGTTCCACTGCCACTACCACTGTGTCCCTCTCTTTCTCTCACACTGCCGTTGTCTCCTTCGCTCTATCTACAATAAAACCACTATCTACTGTCTTCCAGTATTTATTACTTTTTCGTATCCTTGCCACTGCCATTGTCTCCTTATCTCCCACCATAAGAAGCTCGAATACGTTACATTGCCAAAATTTTTGGTAAAATTTTTAAATGAAAATTGAATAAGGCAGTTGGTACTCCACTTTTCGGCCAGCGTCTTTTAAATAAACAGCAACATATTCTGATTTTTTGTGCTCCGAAATGGGCATCTTTCCACTGATTCCCTTCTGTTCCCTGCTGCAGTACGGCACGTGTCTTATATGAAATGAAATGTACTCCTGAGTAAAACTCATTGATACCAGCGGCCTCGTATCACTAGCAGTCGTGATGACAGGTATCTTATCCGCGTGGTTGTAACGGATCGTGCAGCCACGTCTCGATCCCTGAGTCAACATATGGGGACGTTTGCAGGGCGACAACCATCTGCACGAACAGTTCGACGACGTTTGCAGCAGCATGGACTATCAGCTCGGAGACCATGACTACGGTTATCCTTGACGCCTGCGATAGTGTACTCAACGACGAATCGGGTTGCACGAATGGCAAAACGTCATTTTTTTGGATGAATTCAGGTTCTGTTTACAGCATCATGATGGTCGCATCCGTGTTTGGCGACATCGCGGTGAACGCACATTGGAAGCGTGTATTCGTCATCACCATACTGGTGTATCACCTGGCGTGATAGTATGGAGTGCCATTGGTTACACGTCTCGGTCACCTCTTGTTCGCATTGCCGGCACTTTGAACAGTGGACGTTACATTTCAGATGTGTTACGACCCGTGGCTCTACCCTTCATTCGATACCTGCGAAACCCTACATTTCAGCAGGATAATGCACGACCGCATGTTGCAGGTCCTGTACGGGCCTTAATGGATACAGAAAATGTTCGACTGCTGTCCTGGTGAGCACATTCTTCAGATCTCTCACCAATGTAAATGTCTGGTCAATGGTGGCTGAGCAACTGGCTCGTCACAATACGCCAGTCACTACTTTTGATGAACTGTGGCATCGTGTTGAAGCTGCATGGGCAGCTGTAGCTGTTCACGCCATCCACGCTCTGTTTGACTCAATGCCCAGGTGTATCAAGGCCGTTATTACGGCCAGAGGTGGTTGTTCTGGGTACTGATTTCTTAGGATCTATGCACCCAAATTGCGTGAAAATGCAATCACATGTCAGTTCTAGTATAATATATTTGTCCAATGAATACCCGTTTATCATCTGCATTTCTTCTTGGTGTAGCAATTTTAATAGCCAGTAGTGTATTTAGATTTCGCCCCACGAATAAAGATATCAAGAAAATTTTTGAGGTTGTCCGAGAATTGGATCTTAGAAATATGTCGTAAGAATTTCAGCCGTTTGCTGTGCATAACCGTCTTTGAATCCTCGGTTGGGTTTTGGTCCGTTGGTGATGCCGAAAATATAGTAAAAGAAGCAATTTATGTGCGGTTTTCCGAAAAAGTACACATAAACTAACGGTGCCTCCATACATCCCATAAAGCACACCGTAAACTACATCAAATGCAAAAAGAACCAACTGATTTGCTCCATTTGATGTCGCATGCATACTGATAACAAATTCCGTCTACTGTCATAATAGTAAACTTATTATGTTCATTTTGAAGTTACAGTACTATCATCAGGTCTTATGTTGTTATGTGAAGATTTTCATTGCTATGTCAGCGACACAGAAATGTATATTTCTAATAAGTTATATTGTAAAGGGCAGTTTGCGAAATTGTGATGGATCATGTACCAAAGTACTGTATACTTTTATTAAAAATTATCCTATATCTGTAAAATGTGTTGATTTCTTTTGTAAATTCCATCCTAGTGCAACTACCATATGTTTAACACACCAAGTCGGCAGATTCGAAAGTCGTAAGCGAAATTCGTTCTGATACCTCTGACAATCGAATATTCGTAGTGTCACTATTGCTCCCAAGATTGTAGGGTAGGCAACTGTCAGAGGAGTTATTGGACCAAAACAAAAAAAGTCCAATAAAATGGGCTCTAAAATGCATACCTTAAGAACTATGTGTTCAATAGAAGATATGTGTTACACAATAGTGAAGATGAGCAAGTGCTCGTAGCTCTCAAAGTATGTGCACTTTAGAGCCCTTGTGCATGGTGAACCATGGAATGTTCAGCTGTCGTGACATAGCTCGTGCACTGTTCGAAGATCGCAGAATGCGTCCAGCATTCTCGGCCAAGGCACCAGTAACTTCTTCAAAAAAATTAAGATGCAATAGGCCGTCGGCCAGTCCAGGAAGCAACTCCCAAATCGCCATTTAATTCGAACATCCGAGTCGTGTTCTTCAACCCCGGTGCGAGGACCTCTCTGTATTCCTTTAATGCATCGACACTCGCACAGAGCAGCAGCATTATTGCTGTTGTTCTGAAAAAGCAGCTTTATGAATAAGCATCTGCTCAACTTTTCCACACCCGTGCTGACTGTCTGTAAATGTAATGCTCACTGATGCTTGTGTTTCAACCCTACGTCACCGTACCAGCACAGGTACCTAGCGGCAAGTCATGACAGTTAACACTAATAACAAGGCAAATCCTGCAGCGCACAGTCTGAACATCATTCCTATGAAGTTCGGTATGTATATACAGGGTTATTACAAATGATTGAAGCGATTTCACAGCTCTACAATAACTTTATTATTTGAGATATTTTCACAATGCTTTGCACACACATACAAAACCTCAAAAAGTTTTTTTAGGCATTCACAAATGTTCGATATGTGCCCCTTTAGTGATTCGGCAGACATCAAGCCGATAATCAAGTTCCTCCCACACTCGGCGCAGCATGTCCCCATCAATGAGTTCGAAAGCATCGTTGATGCGAGCTCGCAGTTCTGGCACGTTTCTTGGTAGTGGAGGTTTAAACACTGAATCTTTCACATAACCCCACAGAAAGAAATCGCATGGGGTTAAGTCGGGAGAGCATGGAGGCCATGACATGAATTGCTGATCATGATCTCCACTACGACCGATCCATCGGTTTTCCAATCTCCTGTTTAAGAAATGCCGAACATCATGATGGAAGTGCGGTGGAGCACCATCCTGTTGAAAGATGAAGTCGGCGCTGTCGGTCTCCAGTTGTGGCATGAGCCAATTTTCCAGCATGTCCAGATACACGTGTCCTGTAACGTTTTTTTCGCAGAAGAAATAGGGGCCGTAAACTTTAAACCGTGAGATTGCACAAAACACGTTAACTTTTGGCGAATTGCGAATTTGCTGCACGAATGCGTGAGGATTCTCTACCGCCCAGATTCGCACATTGTGTCTGTTCACTTCACCATTAAGAAAAAATGTTGCTTCATCACTGAAAACAAGTTTCGCACTGAACGCATCCTCTTCCATGAGCTGTTGCAACCGCGCCGAAAATTCAAAACGTTTGACTTTGTCATCGGGTGTCAGGGCTTGTAGCAATTGTAAACGGTAAGGCTTCTGCTTTAGCCTTGTCCGTAAGATTTTCCAAACCGTCGGCTGTGGTACGTTTAGCTCCCTGCTTCTTTATTCGTCGACTTCCGCGGGCTACGCGTGAAACTTGCCCGCACGCGTTCAACCGTTTCTTCGCTCACTGCAGGCCGACCCATTGATTTCCCTTTACAGAGGCATCCAGAAGCTTTAAACTGCGCATACCATCGCCGAATGGAGTTAGCAGTTGGTGGATCTTTGTTGAACTTCGTCCTGAAGTGTCGTTGCACTGTTGTGACTGACTGATGTGAGTGCATTTCAAGCACGACATACGCTTTCTCGGCTCCTGTCGCCATTTTGTCTCACTGCGCTCTCGAGCGCTCTGGCGGCAGAAACCTGAAGTGCGGCTTCAGCCGAACAAAACTTTATGAGTTTTTCTACGTATCTGTAGTGTGTCGTGACCATATGTCAATGAATGGAGCTACAGTGAATTTATGAAATCGCTTCAATCATTTGTAATAGCCCTGTATATGGTAAATGGTTTTCCGCCTACACTGGCTCAAGTAGCTGAAGCTTAATTATGAGAGGCATTCAAATGGAAAACGGACACCTGTCGCTATGGGACTATGCGATAGCTGTGTTCAAAAGCAATCACCAAACACGTAAAGCCATTTATCGCGCTAGGAGACGAGACGATCAATTCCTGTTTCGTAGAACGCCATCGGCCGCTGACGGATCCTCAACCGCACCCACTCTTACACTTCCCCATCGCACTGAAGCCGACGTTCACAAGTGCTTTTTTTCAGGACACCAAAAATGTGAAAATCACACAATGAACGACCCGGGATGCACGGGGGATGTTGCAGTGTTTCCCATCCTAATCGCTGAAGTGTAACCTACTTCCGATTGGCAGACTGGGGGGAGGAGTTATCGTGCGACAGGATGATTTCGTCTGAAGCATTCCTGGGCGTTCTGACATTATGACGCATCGCAGTTTCTGCAAAAGTGCCTTCATGGCGCTGCACATTGATTGTGGTTCCACGCTCGAGGATCCCGACGAGAAGAGGGTCCCCCCAGTTGAAGAATAATGTCTCGATGAGCTTATCGGAATTTGTGTAAACAGCTTTCTATTTCTTTGGCGGGGAAATGGAATGTTTTCACTGCAGGCTTTGTCTTTTGCCCTAGGGCTCAAAATAGTTTCATCACATGAGATCATGATGACATAGGGGAGTTATGTCCGGATGGGTGGATTCGAAGGAATGGTCCAACACCCTGGCCACTCCACTCTCCAAACATTACGCTCCTTGACATTTTTTCTCTGGGGCTACAGCAAGCACAGAGTCTTTATCACACCAGTTGCTGACGTCGATGGACTGAAGGCTAGGATACAAGCTGATGTGGGTACTGTCACAGAATACATGTTACGAAACACCTGGCGGGAACTGGAATACAGCCTCGACATTCTCCGAGCTACCAAGGAGAGGTTTACTAACGTAAGTGGTCTTAAAAAAAACTAGTAACACTAACCTATGTAACGGCATCAAATGTAATTATTATGTCAAACGGTTATTCTGTTATAAATTTATATAATCAGAGCAAGACTTTGTGCTCACCTTGTATTATTGTTATTGTCCCTGTTTTGGAGTGTTAATCATAAAACATTGCCTTGGCTAAATACGACCACTATCAAATTCGAAACTATCACTTAATTCGTTTATCCCTTTTTGTACATTTTGGAGACTGCAGCTCATCGTTATACATGCATGAATCTTCAAAGCTCAAAAACAAGTGTCATGAAGAAAAAAATAAAGGGTAAATTTGGAATAGTGAAAAGAAGTGCTGTTATGTATTGGTGGCATCATTTTAAAGAATTAGTAGCACCATGCAAGCGCGACAGAAACATGGACACACAATTTTTTTATGTCACCCAGGAAGGTATTCTGCGGACTATAAAGTTTAAGCTTAGCTGTCGCGATTCATTTCGTTAGGGATACTGTTTTCCTGTTGCATCACAACCGACCATTTGAGGTGACAAGATTAGATTAGATTAGCACTTGTTCCATAGATCATGAGTGGTTAGACACTGAACTCGCATTCGGGAGGAGACGGTTCAATCCCGCGTCCGGCCAACCTGATTTAGGTTTTCCGTGATTCCCCTAAATCACTCCAGGCAAATGCTGGGATGGTACCTCTGAAAGGGCGCGGCCGACTTCCTTCCCCATCCTTCCCTAATCCGAAGAGACCGATGACCTCGCTGTCTGGTCTCCTTCGCCAAACAACCCAGCCACAACCCATAGATCATGAATACGACACTTCGTAATGATGTGGAACGTGTCAGGTTCATAAAAGGTGTCTGTACGAGATATTACATTAGACAAAATATTACATGACACTCAATATTTTTAATTTTTTTTTTTTGGGGGGGGGGGAATTGGGAAATTACCCACTTACTATATCCAAAAATTCATCTAATGAGTAGAAGGAATTGCCATTAAGAAATTCTTGTAATTTCCTTTTAAATGCTATATGGCTATCTGTCAGACTTTTGATGCTATTATGTAAGTGACCAAAGACTTTTGTAGCAGCATGTAAACCCAAACACACATTGACTTTTGGTGTGTCCCTTTCCTACTCAATGTTGGAGTCTCACTTCCTCATTTTCGACAGTGCACCGTCGGACGGGGAACGGCGAGTTCCCTGCTAGCTTGTCTAACGGATTTCCGTGGACTTGTAGCGAATGTGTTTTAGGGTATTTTCCAGCATTTGAAATCAAACTTCTCCTTTCTCGAAGAGTTCTGTCCCACTGATAAATGGAATTACGTGTGTGTGAATCCAAATTCCACTCTCTCCTTGCACGCCGCTGAATACCTGTTACAGATTTTAGCTCTGCTAACCCTAGTTTAACTCTGCTAACACTAGCACACACTGCACCTTTCCCTGTGGCGTCCACGTGTTGGCTGCCAGGAGTATGACTGCCTGCTGAACGGTAAACATTTGTGCGCATGCGCCATACGACAGCACTGTTCATGAAATGGTGAGGATCGCATCTTGGAAAATGTCTCCATCGATTGCGTATTTACCCAACAACATAAAATGTGAGTTATTTCGTTATAAGTAATTGTTTGTGTACACCTTTAGTCTGGACACCCTGTACTGAATACGTATCACTTCCTACTAGCAAACTCGCTTTATTTCGGATACAGGCCAATACGGCTATTGGCCTCATGGCGGCCATATTGTTGATTTCAATATTTCGTTTCTTTAAAACAGTACTTCGTTCGCTTCACGGACGAAGTCCAATTCACGAGGTTATCACTGTAGAGTTACTACTGACTCGAGAGCTTCACATTCTGACATGCGGATGTATCCTCCGTTTCCTGCTATCTGGACAGATTTCCTCACTTATCTGTAATCAGTGCGCTGTTTGGTTTTTGTTGCCAAACCGATATTCCGGTGCCCTTCTAAAGTTCACGGCTAGTCTCCGATATCTGTCTTGCGTATTTCGGCCAAGCGATATTTCACTGACGACAGCTATGGACAGAGGCAATGGAATGGGTAGGAGTAAGACCACGTCGACAAGCCTTACGAAAACTAAATAAATACACAGCATTTTTCCTAAAGTCAAATCTCACACAAACTTCCTACGACTGCAGCTGAAAACTTTTCGCATAGTTGTGTACAATAAGCTGGCAAGAGCGCTCCTACTTTAAACGTGTTCATCCGACATCAAAAAAATGTAAACATATTTGGCTCTGAGCACTATGCGACTTAACTTCTGAGGTCATCAGTCGCCTAGAACTTAGAACTAATTAAACCTAACTAACCTAAGGACATCACACACATCCATGCCCGAGGCAGGATTCGAACCTGCGACCGTAGCGGTCACGCGGTTCCAGACTGAAGCGCCTAGAACCGCACGGCCACACAGGCCGGCTAAAGATATTTGTATATATTGTGAGATTATAGATTTTTTGAACTTTTCAATGACATACTTGCTATCAACTTCACTATTTATTACACCCACTATGTACGTTACTGACAAGTGCAGTAACCACGAACCTAGTTTCAAAGTCTTAATTCCATTAGTTACATACCGATGACGTATGTGTCAAATGCTGACATGAACCGGAGAAGCTCTTGCCCTTTTTAATCATTTTATTAACGTTCAGAACTGCTTTGTTTTCTGTACCTTTAACCACTTGAAAATCACATATTGTCAAAATAGCATCGTCGAAATCGTATTAAATAGTACAGTCGATTGCGAACGTAGTGTTACTAAAGAACATAGAATTCCGTGCAGTTATGCAAAGCCACTATGCCATGGTAGCGTAGTGGTTAGCTCATCTGCCTAAGCGGGAACGCTGGGGTCGAAGTTTCATTCGTCATTTCAGTCTGCATATATACGTCATAAACGTAAAAATCGATTTCAGTACTAGTTATATGTCTCAAATAACGCGAAACTTCGTAGATGATAATACTGCATTACTCTTGGAACATAGGCAAAAACAGGTCGAAACACGAGTAAATGTTATTCTTACTATCAGAAACGAAAACATGATACAAGAAAAAGTCACAGTTTAACATCACATGAACATCTAGATCATTATAGGATGGCTTATCTGGAGAACGGTAGTGGCTTTGGCCTTCTCGTAGAATTAGTGCAAGCACTGTGTTTGAAAGGAAGATTCGACAGCAGACATTGCTGCTGGGATTCATTTCGTAGAAGCGAACGCTCTTTTTTTGGGTTACTTTCTCAACAGGTCAATGACTTCTACATTAGACGCCATTTATATCTGAAGTGTCTGTTCTCCCAGCGGCCAACCACAGTTGGAGTCAGGACCAGACGACGCTGCTCCTTCGCATAGTTCAGTGAATTTCGAACGACCAGACAATCATTTCAGTGTAACTCTCCTACCTCCAAACAGAGTCGCGTATCTCTGAGTTACAAGTGGATGTTTCAGTTCCGTATTGCCGTTTCCGATTATTAATATATCTCTTTTTATAGCTGGCGACTAATTAGCCATCTACGTTTTTTCTACCAACTGCGGACTAGTTCATTGCATTTTATTTTATTCACTTTTGGGCCAGTGAAATGCGGTATTCTGTAGCTGATTAGATCAGATACACTGCAGAACAGTGAAAAGGGAGGAGAGTAGGATAGCAGCGCGATCTTTGTCAGTACGTCACATAATCGCGTGACTGCATTTCGATCAAAGCGCTTGGCGCAAATTGGTTAGTGGTAATCCAGTAATTCTCTCCTGTCAAACCCCACTTCGGCACGCACTTTCCTCTTCAGGCGGAAACATCAGAATTCTACTTCTGGCAGTGTTTGCCAGTAATCGTGGCTAACTCACACGCTGGAAGTCTCCATAGTATGACAGTCTCGCTTTCGGCAATACTTGTTTGTATTCGACGGCTTAGAACATACTGTCAGCATATGCAAAGGTTTTATTTTTGTTTGATATATAACTTCAGTCAAATTACAAAGCAGCAGTGTCAACAATAAATACTTGGTTGAATACTTGTTCCATGTATCTTCTAAATGTAGATATTCTGCAACTCATGGTAGTTATTAGAACAGTTCACAGAATGTAACATCTCCAATTTATATTACAGGCACTACATTACTCCGAGGAACACTGGTGCAGTTACCTGACATTTCATAAATCCCGTTTCAGTATCGATTGAGGAAATAAGTCGAACAGTAAACTGAAAATGGCGTCTTTAATAAGGGCATCTACATCTACATGACTACTCTGCAATTCACATTTAAGTGCTTGGCAGGGTGTTCATCGAACCACAATCATACTATCTCTCTACCACTCCACTCCCGAACAGCGCGCGGGAAAAACGAACACCTAAACCTTTCTATTCGAGCTCTGATTTCTCTTATTTTATTTTGATGATCATTCCTACCTATGTAGGAATTTTCGCATTCGGAAGAGAAAGTTGGTGACTGAAATTTCGTAAATAGATCTCGCCGCGACGAAAAACGTCTTTGCTTTAATGACTTCCATCCCAACTCGCGTATCTCGTATATTACGAGATAATACAAAACGAACTACCCTTTTTTGCACCCTTTCGATGTCCTCCGTCAATCCCACCTGTGCTGCAACATTACAGGTTACCCTTCTAAGACTTACACGTCTATCTTAGTATAGTTGCAGCTGGGGTACTGCGAGATCGCTGTCTTCGAGTGCTAGTTTTACTGCGTCACATATGGAACATAGCACATTGCTTTCCAGTAAAAGGATATTCTTTTTCTTCTTCTTCTTCTTCTTCTGTACTTCAAGGAGCAGACTTGTAAGCCTGTTCCGTCTTCAAAAAAGCCACCTTTACCTTGGTCTTCCCGTACCTTTTTTTCCTACAATTCTATAGTGTATTGCATGTGTGGCTATTCCTTCCGTCCCCACTCTTTCTACTCCCTTTGTCAGAAAAGTTTCAGGACAGATTCTTTCATAAATAGAAAACTGCACTTGCCAAGTAGTGATCCTAGCTCCTATCGAAGTAGTCCCTTTGGCCACCTGTGCTTTTCTGGAGAGCTTGGAAGCAAGCAGAGAAATGGTCAGCTGCGATGTTTGTAAGCTCAATTAACACATCCCCGTTTTACGTCTGCGATATTTTGATGAAGCTTTCCTTTCAGTCGTCTTTTCAATCGCGGAAAGAAGAAAAGATCGGAAGGCGAGAGTTTGGACGAATATGGTGGTTATGAATGGCAATAACAAAATATCTGGTGAGCTACTCGGTAACAAAGCAGTATGGGGTCTTGCATTGTCGTGCAGTAAGAACCACTTCTGAGGACCCCAGAAACAGGGCAACACGTCGAACAGCTTGTCGCAAACGTTAGAAGACTTTGATACTAGGAGTTTGGTTCAAAGTTTGACCTGGAGGAATCTCCTCATGGTGACCTAATCCTTATGCTATCAACAATAATCCTTGACAGAAATGTGTGATCATATCTTGCTCTATGCAGCAGTTCAGCAGAAATTCTTCGTCTCTCCTCTTTCTGTTCGTCTGTTAATGTGCGAGGAACGAATTTTGCATTAAGTTTCCGTTTCCTTATATCTTCGCGTAAAATCTTATGAGACACATCACAATTCAAATTAAGGTCTTCTTATATCGCACACACAGTCACATAACGGTCTTCTTGCAATAAATGCCTTACGGGCTCCACGTTTGCATCGGTGTGTGCCGTAGACGGGCGACCAGCTCTGGGATCGTCTTGCACAGAATTCTGCCTTCACGAAACCTTTTGTGCCACTCGAAAACACGGCTTCTTGATTTTGCTTGCTTACTCATTGTCCACGTTTCGCTAGGGATTTTCCCGAGCTTAATGCAGAACTTAATGTTCACTCTTTGCTCATAATCAGCATCTATTGTGTCACCGTAACTAATGCGCTAAGAACCCAATCTGTGTGTTGCTAAGTACAGCCCTGCCACGTAGTAAGTTTCCGCGGAAATATGACCAAGGTCATTTCAAGGACGCACATATACAAGGTAACATAAAAACATTTGTTCGTTTTTAGTAATGCAAACTCAGAAATAAAAAAAAACTCACCTGGAAGTTTTCTGACAAAGCAAGTATGTGCTCCTTCCATTTTGTTATCCTGTTTTCTATTATTTCATTCGTGCGCGATATATTTACGTTTATACTGAAGGCGGAAGGAGGAGAAAGTAAAGGAAGGGGAAGGAATGACTAATATCACCTGAATCGGGACATTACACGGAATCAGTGGCGACGAGCGAAAGGGTGGGATTCGAACCCGGGATCTGCTGCTTACTAGGCAGGTGCGTTAACCATGGCGTCATACGGGACAGCGTTATCGCTTCTGCGCAGACTACCTCGGCACGCCTCACGACCGACACACATTCCCACCGAGCTCCAGCTGTCCGGAGTCCAATCCATTTCCTCCATGCTCGCTGCTCTGAGATTCCTACAGGTAGGATGTACTTGTGCATCTGCACTGAAGAAGGAGGAGCAGACACTACACAGTCATACAACTGATTCACCTAGATGACCAATGGAGTCACCATCTTCAGTGTGGATGCACAGGGATGTCCGAACTCCTGCAGGAATCTCAGAGTAGCGAGCATGGAGAAATTGGACAGGTACTGCGTACAGATGGCGCTCAGTGGAACTGTGGGTCGCCAGTGAGGCGTGCCTAGATAGTCCGCACAGTTGCCCTAACCCTGTGTCCCGTATGGCGCAGTGGTTAACGCGCCTTCATCTACATCTACATCTACATTTATACTCCGCAAGCCACCCAACGGTGTGTTGCGGAGGGCACTTTACGTGCCACTGTCATTACCTCCCTTTCCTGTTTCAGTCGCGTGTGGTTCGCGGGAAGAACGACTGTCTGAAAGCCTCCGTGCGCGCTCTAATCTCTCTAATTTTACATTCGTGATCTCCTCGGGAGGTATAAGTAGGGGGAAGCAATATATTCGATACCTCATCCAGAAACGCACCCTCTCGAAACCTGGCGAGCAAGCTACACCGCGATGCAGAATGCCTCTCTTGCAGAGTCTGCCACTTGAGTTTGTTAAACATCTCCGTAACGCTATCACGGTTACCAAATAACCCTGTGACGAAACGAGCCGCTCTTCTTTGGATCTTCTCTATCTCCTCCGTCAACCCGATCTGGTACGGATCCCACACTGATGAGCAATACTCAAGTATAGGTCGAACGAGTGTTTTGTAAGCCACCTCCTTTGTTGATGGACTACATTTTCTAAGGACTCTCCCAATGAATCTCAACCTGGTACCCGCCTTACCAACAATTAATTTTATATGATCATTCCACTTCAAATCGTTCCGCACGCATACTCCCAGATATTTTACAGAAGTAACTGCTACCAGTGTTTGTTCCGCCATCTTATAATCATACAATAAAGGATCCTTCTTTCTATCTATTCGCAATACATTACATTTGTCTATGTTAAGGGTCAGTTGCCACTCCCTGCACCAAGTGCCTATCCGCTGCAGATCTTCCTGCATTTCGCTACAATTTTCTAATGCTGCAACTTCTCTGTATACTACAGCATCATCCGCGAAAAGCCGCATGGAACTTCCGACACTATCTACTAGGTCATTTATATATATTGTGAAAAGCAATGGTCCCATAACACTCCCCTGTGGCATGCCAGTGGTTACTTCAACGTCTGTAGACGTCTCTCCGTTGATAACAACATGCTGTGTTCTGTTTGCTAAAAACTCTTCAATCCAGCCACACAGCTGGTCTGATATTCTGTAGGCTCTTACTTTGTTTATCAGGCGACAGTGCGGAACTGTATCGAACGCTTTCCGAAAGTCAAGAAAAATAGCATCTACCTGGGAGCCTGTATCTAATATTTTCTGGGTCTCATGAACAAATAAAGCGAGTTGGGTCTCACACGATCGCTGTTTCCGGAATCCATGTTGATTCCTACATAGTAGATTCTGAGTTTCCAAAAACGACATGATACTCGAGCAAAAAACATGTTCTAAAATTCTACAACAGATCGACGTCAGAGATATAGGTCTATAGTTTTGCACATCTGCTCGACGACCCTTCTTGAAGACTGGGACTACCTGTGCTCTTTTCCAATCATTTGGAACCTTCCGTTCCTCTAGAGACTTGCGGTACACGGCTGTTAGAAGGGGGGGCAAGTTCTTTCGCGTACTCTTTGTAGAATCGAATTGGTATCCCGTCAGGTCCAGTGGACTTTCCTCTGTTGAGTGATTCCAGTTGCTTTTCTATTCCTTGGACACTTATTTCGATGTCAGCCATTTTTTCGTTTGTGCGAGGATTTAGAGAAGGAACTGCAGTGCGGTCTTCCTCTGTGAAACAGCTTTGGAAAAAAGTGTTTAGTATTTCAGCTTTACGCATGTCATCCTCTGTTTCAATGCCATCATCATCCCGGAGTGTCTGGACATGCTGTTTCGAGCCACTTACTGATTTAACGTAAGACCAGAACTTCCTAGGATTTTCTGTCAAGTCGGTAACTAGTATTTTACTTTCTAATTCACTGAACGCTTCACGCATAGCCCTCCTTACGCTAAGTTTGACATCGTTTAGCTTCTGTTTGTCTGAGAGGTTTTGGCTGCGTTTAAACTTGGAGTGAAGCTCTCTTTGCTTTCGCAGTAGTTTCCTAACTTTGTTGTTGTACCACGGTGGGTTTTTCCCGTCCCTCACAGTTTTACTCGGCACGTACCTGTCTAAAACGCATTTTACGATTGCCTTGAACTTTTTCCATAAACACTCAACATTGTCAGTGTCGGAACAGAAATTTTCGTTTTGATCTGTTAGGCAGTCTGAAATCTGCCTTCTATTACTCTTGCTAAACAGATAAACCTTCCTCCCTTTTTTTATATTCCTATTAACTTCCATATTTAGGGATGCTGCAACGGCCTTATGATCACTGATTCCCTGTTCTGCACTTACAGAGTCGAAAAGTTCGGGTCTGTTTGTTATCAGTAGGTCCAAGATGTTATCTCCACGAGTCGGCTCTCTGTTTAATTGCTCAAAGTAATTTTCGGATAGTGCACTCAGTATAATGTCACTCGATGCTCTGTCCCTACCACCCGTCCTAAACATCTGAGTGTCCCAGTCTATATCTGGTAAATTGAAATCTCCGCCTAAGACTATAATGGGACTATAAGACTATAATGGGTTCGAATCCATGCAATGTCCTGATGCAGTTGACATCAGTAATCCGTTCCCTTTCCCTTCTCCCCCTCCCCCCCCCCCCCCCCCCCCCCCCGCCCGCACACACTTTGAATTTACGTACAATGTATCACAGCTGCAGATCCCGTGTGTTGCATTCACCATGCATCCATACACTATATTTTACTTCAGAATTCTTTATTTGCTCTCTCAAAGTTAATACTTTTATGTTCTTTTTTAAAAATTTCATTTCATCCGACTGTATCATTATTTGGTCTTTCTTAGTTATTGTCCAGGTCTCACTTCCTTATGATAGCATAGATGTTGTCATTACTTCGCAGAATTTCGGTTTTGTGTCTTTCCTGGTTTTATCGATTAATGTTCTATGTTTAGTGCCACATATCATTTGAAATTTATTTGACTCATTGGAGATGCCATTTTTCTGTTGTTGTTGTGGTCCAGAGACTGGTTTAATGTAGCTCTCCATGCTACTCCATCCTGTGCGAGCTTCTTCATCTCCAAGTACCTACTGCAACCTACATCCTTCTGAATCTACTTAGTGTATTCATCATCTCTTGGTCTTCCTCTACGATTTTTGCCCTCCACTCTGCCCTCCAACACTAAACTGGTGATCCCTTGATGCCTCAGAATGTGTCCTACCAACTGATACCTTCTTCAAGTCAAGTTGTGCCACAAATTCCTCTTCTCCCCAATTCTATTCAGCACCTCCTCATTAGTTACGTGATCTACCCATTTAATCTTCAGCATTCTTCTGTAGTACCACATTTCGAGAGCTCCTATACTCTCCTTGTCTGAACTATTTATCGTCCATGTTTAACTTCCATACATGACTGCACTCCACACAAATACTTTCAGAAGTCTTCCTGACCCTTAAATCTATACTCGATGTTAACAAACATCTCTTCTTCAGAAACTCTTTCCTTTCCATAGTCAGTCTAAATTTTATACCCTCTCTACTTCGACCTTCATCAGTTATTTTACTCCCCAAATAGCAAAACTTGAAACGTCCCCTTAGAGAATTTATGAATGATTGTGCTGGTAAACCCCTTACATTATTTAATTTTCAAACAGCTGTGCAAAACTGAACGTACTCAGACATTTCTCTCTTTACTTATTCTGATCATCACTAAACTGACACACAATATTTTTAGCGAAACGCAATCTGACTTTCAACAATCGCTACAAAAGAATGGTCCTGACTGACAATAACCTATATTTTTCATGAATCACTTACCTCATAAAAATCTAGCTTACTCAAACTACTACAATACAGCGTGCGCCAATACTGCCAGCTAAATAAAAGATTCATACTACTGAAGGCACTAACTACTGATAGGCATAGTTAGCAAATGAAAGACTTTGATAGAGAACAAACAATGTATTTACCTTAATAGTGTTCAAAAGTATATACACTCCTGGAAATGGAAAAAAGAACACATTGACACCGGTGTGTCAGACCCACCATACTTGCTCCGGACACTGCGAGAGGGCTGTACAAGCAATGATCACACGCACGGCACAGCGGACACACCAGGAACCGCGGTGTTGGCCGTCGAATGGCGCTAGCTGCGCAGCATTTGTGCACCGCCGCCGTCAGTGTCAGCCAGTTTGCCGTGGCATACGGAGCTCCATCACAGTCTTTAACACTGGTAGCATGCCGCGACAGCGTGGACGTGAACCGTATGTGCAGTTGACGGACTTTAAGCGAGGGCGTATAGTGGGCATGCGGGAGGCCGGGTGGACGTACCGCCGAATTGCTCAACACGTGGGGCGTGAGGTCTCCACAGTACATCGATGTTGTCGCCAGTGGTCGGCGGAAGGTGCACGTGCCCGTCGACCTGGGACCGGACCGCAGCGACGCACGGATGCACGCCAAGACCGTAGGATCCTACGCAGTGCCGTAGGGGACCGCACCGCCACTTCCCAGCAAATTAGGGACACTGTTGCTCCTGGGGTATCGGCGAGGACCATTCGCAACTGTCTCCATGAAGCTGGGCTACGGTCCCGCACACCGTTAGGCCGTCTTCCGCTCACGCCCCAACATCGTGCAGCCCGCCTCCAGTGGTGTCGCGACAGGCGTGAATGGAGGGACGAATGGAGACGTGTCGTCTTCAGCGATGAGAGTCGCTTCTGCCTTGGTGCCAATGATGGTCGTATGCGTGTTTGGCGCCGTGCAGGTGAGCGCCACAATCAGGACTGCATACGACCAAGGCACACAGGGCCAACACCCGGCATCATGGTGTGGGGAGCGATCTCCTACACTGGCCGTACACCACTGGTGATCGTCGAGGGGACACTGAATAGTGCACGGTACATCCAAACCGTCATCGAACCCATCGTTCTACCATTCCTAGACCGGCAAGGGAACTTGCTGTTCCAACAGGACAATGCACGTCCGCATGTATCCCGTGCCACCCAACGTGCTCTAGAAGGTGTAAGTCAACTACCCTGGCCAGCAAGATCTCCGGATCTGTCCCCCATTGAGCATGTTTGGGACTGGATGAAGCGTCGTCTCACGCGGTCTGCACGTCCAGCACGAACGCTGGTCCAACTGAGGCGCCAGGTGGAAATGGCATGGCAAGCCGTTCCACAGGACTACATCCAGCATCTCTACGATCGTCTCCATGGGAGAATAGCAGCCTGCATTGCTGCGAAAGGTGGATATACACTGTACTAGTGCCGACATTGTGCATGCTCTGTTGCCTGTGTCTATGTGCCTGTGGTTCTGTCAGTGTGATCATGTGATGTATCTGACCCCAGGAATGTGTCAATAAAGTTTCCCCTTCCTGGGGCAATGAATTCACGGTGTTCTTATTTCAATTTCCAGGAGTGTATATATATATATATATATATATATATATATATATATATCAGTTCATGACATCCAGTCTTACAAATTTACTCTCTCTGATGGACACACGTCCAGATCATCTGCTCTCAAAACTCCGTCATCTCACTCGCCACATCCACCACTGCTGCCGGCTCACCTCCAACTGCGCAACGCTACGCGCTGTTAACAGCCAACTGCTCAACACTACAATAGCGACTATTACAACAGTGACACCCAGCCACAGACTGCACACAGCACAGTCAGTGATTTTCATATAGAGTGCTACATGGCGATACCAACATAAAAACCTAAACAGCCTACTTACAAACTCATCTACGACTTTAAGTGTCTCGTTTCCTAATCTAATTTGCTCATCATCACCTGATTTTATTCGACTACATTCCATTATCCTCGTTTTGCTTTTGTTGATCTTATCACTGCCACCTGGTTTCTGTACAAATTGTAAATAGCCTTTCGCTCCCTGTATTTGATCCCTGCCACCTTCAGAATTTGAAAGAGAGTATACCAGTCAACATTGTCATAAGCTTTGTGTAAGTCTACAAATCTGCCACCTCCAGAATTTGAAAGAGATAGTATATTCTTCTTGAAGTTTGAGGGTTTTTCGCCTGTCTCATACATATTGCTCACCAGATGGTAGAGTTTTACATAGCTGGCTCTCCCTAGGCTATCAGTAGTTCTAATGGAATGTTGTCTCCACCTGGGGCCTTCTTTCGACTTATGTCTTTCAGTGATCCGTCAAACTCTTCACGCAGTATCATATCTCCCATTTCATCTTCATCTACGTCCTCTTTCATCTCCATAATATATCGCCCTTGTATAGGCCTTCTATATACTCCTTCCACCTTTCTGCCTTCCCTTCTTTGCTTAGAACTGGGTTTCCAGCTTAGAACTGGGTTTCCATTTGAGCCCTTGATATTCATACAAGTGGTTATCTTTTCTCCAAAGGTCTCTTTAATTTTCCTGTAGGCAGTATCTATCTTACCCCTAGTGATATATGCCTCTACATCCTTACATTTGTCCTCTAGGCATCCCTGCTTAGCCATTTTGCACTTCCTGTCGATCTCATTTTTGAGACGTTTGTATTCCTTTTCGCCTGCTTCATTTACTGCATGTTTATACTTTCCACTGTCATCAATTAAATTCGACTTCTCTTCTGTTACCCAAGGACGTCTACTAGCTCTCGTCTTTTTACCTATTTGATCCTCTGCTGCCATCACTATTTCATCTCTCAAAGCTACCCATTCTTCTTGTACTGTATTTCTTTTCCCTGTTCTTGTCAACTGTTCCCTAATGCTCTCTCTGAAACTCTCTACAACCTCTGGTCCTTTCAGTTTATCCAGGTCCCATCTCTTTAAATTCCTGCCTTTTTGCGGTTTCTTCAGTTTTAATCTACAGTTCGTAACCAATAGATTGTGGTCAGAGTCCACATCTGCCCCTGGAAATGTCTTACAATGTAAAACCTGGCTCCTAAATCTCCATCTTACCATTATATAATCTATCTGAAACTTTCCAATGTCTCCAGGCCTCTACCACGTATGTAACCTTCTTTCATGATTCTTAAATCAAGTGTTATCATATTCATAGCTTACATCACTTGCTAATAGCTGATAGTGAAATACCTGCTCAATTGATCTTTCGGACATGAATGTGTGTGATGTCCTTAGGTTAGTTAGGTTTAACTAGTTCTTAGTTCTAGGGGACTAATGACCTCAGAAGTTGAGTTCCATAGTACTCAGAGCCATTTGAAACACTTTTTTCTGGGTTAACGTATTGTTTTCTTGTCTAACATTGTATCCTTGATATATTTGACCGTCTTGTTCTGTGTACTGATGTATTTTCGTTATTTCACTTTATCTTTGTCCACACTGCAGGATCTACGTTTCGATTTCTAATGGTGCACAGCACATTACTTTACCTACATCTCTTACCGTGCAATGGTCATATCCTGTTTCAAGTTGGCAATTACGTTATTCTATTCACGCTTCCAAGGTCTGCGGGAAGCATTTACAAGGTCCATGTATGTAGCGGTTTAGCACTTGCTATAAAAAAAAAAGAAAAAAAGAGAATTTTGCAATTTCCTGGCCGTAATCAATATCTGCAGGCGCACTTTGACACTGGAAGCGAGTTATTAAATTCATTCTATCTCCCATTCTTTCTCTCACAAATGTGCAGGATGATTTTTCAATAGAAACTAATGATTGGTGATCACTCCGAGAAAGTGAGAGTACATGCGTGGCCTCTGAGATAGTCAGACCTCGGTTTTATTGTGCACTTCCGGAATATTATCGAAATGAATGCGTGTGACGTAGGTCATATTTCGACCGAAATTGGAAGCTGTGGCCCCCTGTCAGATGATCAGAAGAGGAGCCGCAGTATTGGGGTCGCAGCTTGGTTTAGGTTCTCCTAACATACTTCAATTCAGAAGTGTTCTGTTCCTTTTACAACACCATTCCCGATTTCTTTCATCGTCGCCCAGATGAACTAGCGCTCCTTATTTAATAAGCCATATGTCGACAGTATGCTACGTGATTAAGAAATGGAGCCGTGTTGGGGGAAAGCGATGTCTAAATTTCCAACTGGTCATCTTGATTTAGACCTTCCGTGATTTCGTCGAATCACTTCAGATGAATGCCGGGATGGTCATGTGGGAACATTACTCGCTCATTGTTGTCCATCTGAACTATTTACTCCGCCTCCAGTGGACGCGAGGCTGATGAGACGTAACACAAACCACGCTGTCATTTTCGTTTCTTTACACTCTTGCTTGCACTAGTCCTGCTCCTGGACTTGTTACTACTTCTACATTCCATCACTTCAACGAGAGGGATTTAAAACTCTATAAGCTGTGATGCTGTTGTCTTCAGTCCCAAAACCGGTTAGATGTAACTCTCCACACTGCTCTATCCTGTGCAGGCCTCTTCATCTCCAAATAACTACTATAACCTTCATCCTTTTGAACTCGCTTGCTGTTATTCATCTACTGGCCTCCTTCTAGGATTTTTACCCTCCACATATCCCTCCAAAACAAAATTGGTGATCCCTTGATGTCTCAGCATGTGTCCTATCAACCGACCAATTCTTTTAGTCAGCTTATGCCACAAATTTCTTTTCTCCAAAATCTGTTCACCACCTCCTCATTAGTTACATGATATACCGTACGCATCTAATCTTCAGAATTTTTCCGTAGCATCACATTCCAAAAGCTTCTATTCTCTTCTTGTCTGCACTATTTATCTTTCATGTTCACTTTCATACAAGGCTACACTCAAGGCAAATATCTCCAGAAAAGACTGCCTAACACTTAAATTTACTCTCGATACTAACAAAATTCTGTTTTTCAGAAACGCTTTTCTTGACATTGCCAGTCTACATTTTATACGTTCTGTTCCTCGGCCTCATCAGTTATTTTACCGTCCAAAAAGCACAACTTGTCTACCAAAAGTAAAACTCATCTCTTACTTTAGTTTCTCGTTTCCAATCTAACTCCTAATTTGATTTCATTCCTGTAACCTTGTTTTGCTTTTGTTGATGTTCATCTTATATCTTCTTTCAAGACAGTGTCCATTCGATTCATCTGCTCTCCCAAGTTCTTTGTTGTCTCTGCCAGAATTACAAGGTCGTAGGCAAACCTGGCAGTTTTTATTCCTTCTTTCTGAACTTCAATTCCTCCTCCAAATTTTTCTTTTGTTTTCTTGCTCAACGTACAGATTGAATAACATCGGAGATATGCTTCAACCTTTTCTCTCAACCACTGCTTCCCTTTCATGCTCCTCGACTTTGTAGAGGGACGATCCAAAAGTTCCCGAGAGCGATGCTGCAGCATATATGAACAAAAGCGTGAATCCGATGCGTGTGTATAAGTACCAACATGCAGGCAAGTGATCATGTGTGGCATTCGTGTCTTTTCCATGTGGTGCGATAAATGGGGAAACGTGAACTATATGGCGACGTAATTTCTAAATGCGTCCAAGAACAACCAAAGTGCTGTTACTCTATCCTTGGCTGCGGAAGGACCCTTTCATCGTAGAGGGCAGTATGTCTGTCGAAAACCACCGTTTTAGAATGGTGCGCTAAGGAGTGCTATTGCTTCATGATAACATGCGTCCCCATTTCCAGATGTAACACAGAAGTTAGGCGAACGCAAGTGGGAGACACTCGAACACACCGCCCTGAAATCCTGATCTCTCCCCATGCGATTATCAAGCCTTCGGCCCCTCAAAAAAAGGCCTTGAAGGGTCGATTACTCCTGTCGGTCGCGGATGTAAAGCAGGCAGTAACGAAATTCTTCACGCAGAAGGACACAGCGTTTTACCAAACGGGTATCTTCAACTCGCTGCGTCGGTGGGATGGTTGCCTCAATGCTCAAGGTGATTTTGCCTGGCTGGCACACCTATTCTGGAGTGCAAGGACTTCGAACTTGAACGTTACGATCCTGCCTTGTAACTGCCGTGTGGTTTCTGTACAAGTTACATACAATCTTTCGCCCCCTATATTTCACGTCTGCTACCTCCCGAATTTCAGAGAGTGCATTCCAGTCGACATTGCCAAAAGCTTTCACCAAATCGAAAACAGCTAAAAACGTATGTCCGCCTTTCCTTTATCTTCTAAGACAACTCGTAAAGTCAGTATTGCCTCTCGTGTTCCTATATTTTCCCGGAATCCAAACTGATTTTTCTCGAGATCGGCTTCTACCAGTTTTTCCATTCTTCTGTAAATAATTCGTGTTAGTATTTTGCAAACAGGGCTTATTAAATTGATAGTTCGGTAATAATCACATCCGTCGGCACCTGCTTGCTTAGAGACTGGAATTATTACATTCTTCTTGAAGTCTAACGATGTTTCACCCGTCTCATACATCTTGCATAGCAGTGGCAATAGTTTTGTCGCGGAAAGCTCTCCCAAGGATGTCAGTAGTTCTGAGTGAATGTCGCCTGCACGGGGGACCTTTTCTCGACGTAACTCTTTCAATGATCTGACAAATTCTTCTCGCAGTAAAAGCTATGACGTGGAATTATCTACTTTATTTCTCAACGACATTTCCACGAATAGGAGAAACGCATGCCATGCGGTAATGTGGATATCTAAAACATGTATTAATTGTTAAATCAGTGGAGATAGCTGGGTAACCGTAGTTATCTCTTTCTCCGGTTTCATACAGCCAGTGAGACGAGTAGCAAACAAAGTGAAACGTGCTTATGAAACTACATCCACCTCCAAGATTTAAAGGCGATATTCACTTGCTGCGTGACCTACTAAGCAACAATTACTTAAAGCATGACGTCTCTGCATTACCTTTCTTAATATACATTTCAGTGAGAACTTTCTGTCTAAACATGAATGCTCATAATTCTGAAATACAAGTTGTGTTTATAGTGCATGAGATTAAATTTAAAAAAATGCCTTTCTAAACCATTCAAATAAGCGGGACATATTATGTATCACACTTGTGTCACAACTTCGAACGAATAACAAAATGTTGGCATCTGTCTGTGCATTGCAGCTATGTACAAGTCTTCTGGTCCAGACTGTATACCAATTAGGTTCCTTTCGGAGTATGCTGATGCATTAGCTCCATACTTAATAATCATATACAACCGTTCGCTCGACGAAAGATCGCCGGCCGCGGTGGTCTAGCGGTTCTGGCGCTGCAGTCCGGAACCGCAGGACTGCTACGGTCGCAGGTTCGAATCCTGCCTCGGGCATGGGTGTGTGTGTGATGTCCTTAGGTTAGTTAGGTTTAAGTAGTTCTAAGTTCTAGGGGACTTATGACCTCAGATGTTGAGTCCCATAGTGCTCAGAGCCATTTGAACCATTTTTTCGACGAAAGATCCGTATCCAAAGACTGGAAAGTTGCACAGGTCACACCAATATTCAAGAAAGGTAGTAGGGGTAATCCACTAAATTACAGGCCCATATCGTTAACGTCGATATGTAGCAGGATTTCAGAACATATATTGTGTTCGAACGTTATGAATTACCTCGAAGAAAACGGTCTATTGACACACAGTCAACATGGGTTCAGAAAACATCGTCCCTGTGAAACACAACTAGCTCTTTATTCGCATGAAGTGTTGAGTGCTATTGACAAGGGATTCCAGATCGATTCCGTATTTCTGTTCCGGATGGCTTTTGACACTGTACCACACAAGCGGCTGGTAGGGAAATTGCGTGCTTATGGAATATCGTCTCAGTTATGTGACTGGATTTGTGATTTCCTGTCAGAGAGGTCACAGTTCGTAGTAATTGACGGAAAGTCATCGACTAAAACAGAAGTGATTTCTTGCGTTCCCCAAGGTAGTGTTATAGGCCCTTTGCTGTTCCTTATCTATATAAACGATTTGGGAGACAATGTGAGCAGCCGTCTTAGGTTGTTTGCAGATGACGCTGTCGTTTATCGACTAATAAAGTCATCAGAAGATAAAAACAAATTGCAAAATGATTTAGAAAAGATATCTGAATGGTGCGACAAGTGGCAGTTGACCCTAAATAACGAAAAGTGTGAGGTCATCGACATGAGTGCTAAAAGGAACTCGTTAAACTTCGATTACACGATAAATCAGTGTAATCTAAAAGCCGTAAATTCAACTAAATACCTAGGTATTACAATTACGAACAACTTAAAATGGAAGGAACACACAGAAAATGTTGTGGGGGAGGCCTATCAAAGACTGCGCTTTATTGGCAGGACAATTAGAAAATGTAACAGGCCTACTAAGGAGACTGCCTACACTACGCTTGTCCATCCTCTTTTAGAATACTGCTGCGCGGAGTGGTATCCTTACGAGATAGGACTGACGGAATACATTGAAAAAGTTCAAAGAAAGGCAGTACGTTTTGTATTATCGCGAAATATGGGAGCGAGTGTCACAGAAATGATACAGGATTTGGGCTGGAAATCATTAAAAAAAATGCGTTTTTCGTTGCGACAGAATCTTCTCACGAAATTCCAATCGCCAACTTTCTCCTCCGAATGCGAATATATTTTGTTGACACCCACCTACATAGGGAGAAACGATCACCACGATAAAATAAGGGAAATCAGATCTCGTACGGAAAGATATAGGTGTTCGTTCTTTCCACGCGCTATACGAGATTGGAATAACAGAGGATTGTGAAGGTGGTTCGATGAACCCTCTGCCAGGCACTTAAATGTGATTTGCAGAGTATTCATGTAGATGTAGATGTACAGGGGTTGGACAAAAATATGGAAACACTGTTTGAAACGCACGTTTGAAAACAAACGCAGGTGTTAGCCGAGCCTGCAGGTTACCCTGTTGTATTTGACAATGAACAACATCCGGTGCAATGTCCTCAATACGTTGCGAGTGTCAGTAGTGGTCAGAACAATGCCCTGTATAACTGTGAGTGCATTACGTCGGAACTAAGTGCATTCGAACGGGGACAATTTATCTGTACTCATATGGTTAGTGCTTCCGGACTCGAGGTAGCCTAAGTGTTTGGCGTTTCGAAAGACACCGTATCGGAGTTAATATCGCATGCAGGGAAGGCACTCGCGAACCATGTCAGCACAAACACAACACGAAGGGAGCTCCTTAAGCAGTGAATTGCAGAACGAGCTAGAATTCCAAAAACATTCGTCAGTGGTGCAAATACCCGTAAATACCTGGACTGTGGAGCAACTGAAGAAAGTCATTTCGTCGTATGAGTCTTGTTTCACACTGTTTCCAACTCCTGGCCGAGTTTACGTCTCAGGAGCGAAATATGCAAACGGTTCGATGATGATTTGCTGTTCCACGAACGCCCAGTAAGTTCGCATTACTGCCAAAGATTGTGTGACATTTTGGCTGGCTAGGTCTACTCTGTGGTACAGTGTTCGTTCCCTAATGGTGAGGCTGTGTTCCAAGATGACAGGTCACCTGCTCACACACCTTGCATCGTCCAGGATTGGTTTTTTGGGCACGACGAAATGCCCCATCTACCCAGCCGCAGCAGTCATAAGATATCAATATTATCGAGTCTTTGGGTCTACTTTGAAGAGAAGGGTAGGTGATCGATATCAACCTCCATCGTCATTCGCTGAAATTGCCACTGTTTTGCAGGCATAATGGTATACGCTGTCCTTGAAAACCATACAGGATTTGTATTAATGCTTTCCGAGACGACAGGTAGCTGCTTTTAATCGCAATGGTTTTTCTAGGCAGTATTAGCCATCGTAATGTGTTGTGTTATTTGTGTTTTCGTATTTTTGTCCAATCTCTCTATCTGCATCTCGTTACTGCTCCAGCTGACAGAGAACGCAGGGAAGCGGTGTCGCATAAAAGCTCGCACGACAGCGCTATCGGACCATATCACCCTATATCAGTCATTGTTCCTGACGTATGGTGAAATAACAACGGCATATTACCGAGCGAGGTGGCGCAGTGGTTAGCACACGACTCGCATTCGGGAGGACGATGGCTGAAACCCGCGTCCGACAATCCTGATTTAGATTTTCTGAGATTTTCCTAAATCGCTCCAGGCAAGTTTCGGGATGGCTCCTTTGATAGGGTTCGGCCCATTTCTTTCCCCATCCTTCCCTAATCCGATGGGATCGATGACCTCACTGTTTGGTCCCCTCCCCCAAACCAACCAACCATCGGCATATTTTTAATTTATTCATATCGAGCGATGTCTGTAGCCACTCCAAGAAAAACTTTCTCTTTGTGGCAATGCAGGCTTTCTCGGCAAATTTCGGTGATGAGGTCTTCTCGGTTTATCAGCAGAGTCAATGAGTCGTTCTGCGGCAACGTTTCGACAAGTTTCGTACTCGTCATCGTCAGGAGAAGTCTTCGCCTATAGGTGACGAGTAGGAAACTTGTCCAAACGTTGCCGCAGAACGATGCCTTGACTCCGCTAATAACTCGAGAAGACTTCATCATTAAACCGTCTCTTTATCTGCAGTAGTCAAATATCACACGTGAACGTCCAGACACTTCTCTCCGCACTTAAAGAAAGTAGCTTCGCGTGGTTCAGAGATGGAGGGAAGCTGCTACATCCGGTGCAGTGATAACACGTGCATTGCTGCAAGAGTTTTCTGTCCTAGTTCCTGGTGATAACTCTGGTTCCTTAGCAGGAAAGACATGTAGGTCGCCTATCTTCCTGGAAAAAACGATAGAGGCTAATCCACCAAGTATGTCGTAGGGAGCATTCCGAAACTGTTCTTTGCCCCCCCCCCTCCCCCTCCCTGTCAGTGTGCTTCGTTTCCTCACAAGCCCCCTCATTTCCATTTAATGCCCCTTTCCATCGATCTCTCTCTCTTTCTTTATCTGTTATCTTCTCCTTCATGTTCATCTATCTCTAACATTTTGTTTTGCCCTGACCTCAACACGAAAACGAGATATGACGTAGCGCATTGGCCGTTAAGTGATTGTAGATATCAGATTTCGACCGTTTAAAGCGACAGGGCTGGGGAACGATCTCGTCCTCGTGCCGGTCGACATCGTTGGCGCTATTGAATACTCGGGATGCTTTGAGCCAGTTGCCCAAGTAGCACCTGTGCACACGTGGCCCTAGTATATTCCAATCCCTCAGCTAAGAATGGAGTTGTTTCTAGACGCTATCTGTTTAAATCAGCGACTTTCTTCTCCTGCTAGTTGACTTTTGCTCCAGAAGACGCGGATGAAAGTAGTTTCCAAAAGGACATTATGTATTACATAATATGCTGCTGCTGTATCCATACATATTATAAAATGTATATGTGTACATATGTGTGCGTGTACGTTCCACATCTCCTCCTTAAGCACTGCACCGATTTCAACCAGACTTGGTACACATATTCTTTACTGTCAGGCCACAATCCCTGTGGGGGTAAGAATCACCTGCCTGCCATAGTTCAGGAGATGTGATGTCATAAACAATGAGATACGTCAAAAGCTGCCACGTTTTGCATGGCGTTTACATTTATTGCTTCTGTGCTACTAACGCTATTCGCAATAAATTTTGCACACAGTATCTACATATGTCGCTAAATGCACCTGTAAAATTATATCGTGGTACAACTCATAATTCAGTAGATATGACGTAATAAACACTGAAATGCGTGAAAAACTGCCGCATTGTGCACTATGTTTAAATTCGTAATTATGCTACTAAGTCTATTCCCAACACATTTTTCACACAGGACCCACATATGCCGCTGAATGTCGATCAATCTGTGATACATAGATAAAGAGATATGACGTCATAAACGCTGATATACGTGAACCACAACACACATGACATTTAAATTTATTACTCCTGTATAAATAATATTTCTCAAACAGTATCCACACATTCCACTGAATATATGTACACATACGTCATTATACGATACACAATTAAAGACATATGACGTCATCAACACTGTAATGCGTGAAAAAATATATCATGCTCGAATAATAAGTGAGAATGAACATTACAAATTAGTAATGAAATTACACCAATGGCGAATCGGTGCCACACCAGGGTGTTGCGTCTTCTCTGCTAGAAATGCTAAAAAACGCAACTCATAATACAATTAATAATGAAATAAGCATGTGGACCGGTTAACTGATAATAAAACAGCACTTATATAACTTAAAATAAGTTAGTATATTGTCAAACAATATAAACTCCAGGTAGGAATATCAACAGCATGCCGGCCGTTGTGGCCGAGCGGTTACAGGCGCTTCAGTCTGGAACCGCACGACCGCTACGGTCGCAGGTTCTAATCCTGCCTCGGGCGTGGACGTGTGTGGTGTCCTTAGGTTAGTTAGGTTTAAGTGGTTCTAAGTTCTAGGGGACTGATGACCTCAGAAGTTAAGTCCCATAGTGCTCAGAGCCATTTGAACCATTTTTTCAACAGCGTAGGGAACGACAGATTGCTACTTACCGTAAAGAAGACACGTCAAGTTGCAGACAGACACAATGTCTTTCTCACTTCTTGAAAATAGTTTCTCCCACTCGGGGTACAATGAAAGTAAAAGAGTTTTAATTTAATTTCTCCTAGCGTCATCAATGTTGTTGTTGTTGTTGTGGTGTTCAGTCCTGAGACTGGTTTGATGCAGCTCTCCATGCTACTCTATCCTGAGCAAGCCTCTTCATCTCCCAGTACCTACTGCAGCCTACATCCTTCTGAATCTGCTGAGTGTATTCATCTCTTGGCCTTGCTCTACAGTTTTTACCCTCAACGCTGCCCTCCAGTACTAAATTGGTGATCCCTTGATGCCTCAGAACATGTCCTACCAACCGATCCCTTCTTCTAGTCAAGTTGTGTCACAAAATTCTCTTCTCCCCAATTCTATTCAATACCTCCTCATTAGTTATGTGATCTACCCATCTAATCTTCAGAATTCTTCTATAGCACCACATTTAGAAAGCTTCTATTCTCTTCTTGTCTAAACTATTTATCGTCCATGTTTTACTTCCATACATGGCTACACTCCATACAAATAGTTTCAGAAACGACTTCCTGGCACTTAAATCTATACTCGATGTTAACAAATTTCTCTTCTTTAGAAAGGCTTTCCTTCCCATTGCCAGTCTACATTTTATATCCTCTCTACTTCGACCAACATCAGTTATTTTGCTCCCCAAATAACAAAACTCCTTTACTACTTTAAGTGTCTCGTTTCCTAATCTAATTCCCTCAGTATCACCCGAATTAATTCGACTACATTCCACTATCCTCGTTTTGCTTTTGTTGATGTTCATCTTATATCCTCCTTTCAAGACACTGTCCATTCCGTTCAACTGCTCTTCCAAATCCTTTGCTGTCTCTGACAGAATTACAATGTCATCGGCGAACCTCAAAGTTTTTACTTCTTCTCCATGAATTTTAATACCTACTCCGAACTTTTCTTTTGTTTCCTTTACTGCTTGCTCAATATAAAGATTGAATAGCATCGGGGAGAGGTTACATCCCTGTCACAATCCCTTCCCAACCACTGCTTCCCTTTCATGTCCCTCGACTCTTATAACTGCCGTCTGGTTTCTGTACAAATTGTAAATAGCCTTTCGCTCCCTGTATATTACACCTGCCACCTTCAGAATTTGGAAGAGAGTATTCCAGTCAACATTGTCAGAAGCTTTCTCTAAATCTACAAATGCTAGAAACGTAGGTTTGCCTTTCCTTAATCTTTCTTCTAAGATAAGTCGGAGGGTCAGTATTGCCTCACGTGTTCCAACCTTTCTACGGAATCCAAACTGATCTTCCACGAGGTCGACTTCTACCAGTTTTTCCATTCGTCTGTAAAGAATTCGCGTTAGTATTTTGCAGCTGGGACTTATTAAACTGATAGTTCGGTAATTTTCACATCTGTCAACACCTGCTTTCTTTGGGATTGGAATTATTATATTCTTCTTGAATTCTGAGGGAATTTCGCCTGTCTCATACATCTTGCTCCCAGATGGTAGAGTTTTGTCAGGACTGGTTCTCCCAAGGCTGTCAGTAGTTCTAATGGAGTGTTGTCTACTCCCGGGGCCTTATTTCGACCTAGGTCTTTCAGTGCTCTGTCAAACTCCTCACCTAGTATCATATCTCACATTTCATCTTCATCTACATCCTCTTCCATTTCCATAATATTGTCCTTAAGAACATCGCCCTTGTATTGACCCTCTATATACTTCTTCCACCTTTCTGCTTTCCCTTCTTTGCTTAGAACTGGGTTTCCATCTGAGCTCTTGATATTCATGCAAGTGGTTCTCTTTTCTCCAAAGATCCCTTTAATTTTCCTGTAGGCAGTATCTATCTTACCCCTCATGAGATAAGCCTCTACATCTTTACATTTGTCCTCTAGCCATCCCTGCTTAGCCACTTTACACTTCCTGTCGATCTCATTTTTTAGACGTTTGTATTCCTTTTTGCCTGCTTCACTTACTGGATTTTTGTATTTTCTCCTTTCATCAGTTAAATTCAGTATCTCTTCTGTTACCCAAGGATTTCTACTAGCCCTCGTCGTTCTACCTATTTGATCCTCTGCTGCCTTCACTATTCCTCAAAGCTACGCATTCTTCTTCTGTATTTCTTTCCCCCATTCCTGTCAATTGTTCCATTATGCTCCCCCTGAAACTCTGTACAACCTCTGGTTCTTTCAGTTTATCCAGTTCCCATCTCCTTAAATTCCCACCTTTTTGTAGTTTCTTCAGTTTTGATCTACAGTTCATAACCAATAGATTGTAGTCAGAATCCACATGTGCCCCTGGAAAAGGCTTGCAATGTAAAATCTGGTTCCTAAATCTCTGTCTTACCATTATATAATCTATCTGAAGCCTTCTAGTATCTCCAGCGTTGTTCCATGTATACAACCTTCTTTCATGATTCTTGAACCAAGTGTTAGCTATGATTAAGTTATACTCTGTGCAAAATTCCACCAGGCGGCTTCCTCTTTCATTTCTTAGCCCCAATCCATATTCACCTACTACGTTTCCTTCTCTTCCTTTTCCTACTGTCGAATTCAAGTCACCCATGACTATTAAATTTACGTCTCCCTTCACCACCTGAATAATTTCTTTTATCTCATCATACATTTCATCAATTTCTTCATTATCTGCAGAGCTAGTTAGCATATAAACCTGTACTACTGTAGTAGGCGAGGGCTTCGTGTTTATCTTGGCAACAATAATGCATGTATGTATGTAGTATCGAATAACACGAAATTCACTCAACAATAAACACAGACTTTACATTATACAGGGTGTCTCTCCCAAGAGTCGTCGGCAGTAGCATTTTCTCTGGTCTTTCGGCAAATATCTGAAACTTTGTTTTTGCAACATTTAGCTGGAATCACCCCAGACAAATTCTGCTCATCACATCTTTCAAGAGACGACCATCGTCGGTGGAAAGCGTCGTTTTGTTTCCCATTAGAATCAAAATGATTGGAATTCTATGTGCTCTTTCGACAGATTGGTCCCAAATTAGTTTATTTTGATATTATTTTTACTGACTGTACTCACAGGGGTTGTTAAAACAGGAGGTATAACGAGTACTCCAGCAGCGACAACACTCCACTGGCCCGCGCTGACTGCTACCGCCGTGCAGAAGTGTGCTGCTCGGTCGCTGGTGGAGTACCAGTTATTTCCCGTTTTCTACTGTTGCTGATAATATAAATCGCTAAGACGAATATCGCACTTGTCTAATCTGACAGAGCTGTATCGAATGAGCACGTAAAATAGCGATTTAAAGTCATTTTGTTTTAAATGGGAATCAAACCGACTCATTCCGTCGACGTTGGGTGTCGTACGATAGACGTATGAGCACTATTTCTTTTGCCTGATTAGAACTACACGATGCAAACACGAAATTGCAAATGTCTGCCGAAACACAAGAGAAAATGCGCCTGAGCACTCCATAATTGCCGGCCGGTGTGGACAAGCGGTTCTAGGCGCTGCAGTTCGGGACCGCGCGACCGCTACGGTCGCAGGTTCGAATCCTGCCTAGGGCATGGATGTGTGTGACGTCCTTAGGTTAGTTAGGTTTAAGTAGTTCTAAGTTCTAGGGGACTGATGACCTCAGATGTTAAGCCTCATAGTGCTCAAAGCCATTTTTGAACTCTGTAATTATCACTGACATGAACTTAGTTGAAGTAAACTTCGTCTATCTATAGCAGAAAGGTAGTCTGAATAGAAGTACTTAATCTGTGTAACACACACTACAGAACGAGAACAAACTGAGATTAAGAATTAAAAAAAAAAAAAAAAACAAAAAAGTGGTCAGCGCGAGAGAATGTCAATCCTAAGGGCCCGGGTTCGATTCCCGGCTGGGTTGGAGATTTTCAGATTTTCTCCCTTCAGGGACTGGGTGTTGTGTTATCCTGATCATCATCATTTCATCGTCATCGACGAGCAAGTCGCCGAAGTGGCGTCAAATCGAAAGACTTGCACCCGTCGAGCGGTCTACCCGACGGGCGGCCTTAGTCACACGACATTTTTTTTTCTTTTTAGTTTCCTTCTACGTGTCTCGCTCCTGCCTGTTGGGTACAAGGCTGTCTGCACCAGTGGCGCGTTGTTTCTGGGAAACCAGGGGCGCCGGAATGCGTCACACTGACAGCGGCACTCTTTCTGTTTGTCCGTGTGGCACCTCCGCGAAATGCGATAGCCTTTTCTGACGCGGACCCGACCTGCTTCCTACCTCAACGTTCGTTTCCTTTCCATCATCTCCGATGCAAGTTGTACACTTATACTGCAGAAAGAGCTAAATCACACCATCATTTCTTATACCAATAAAAAGATTTTTCCCATCTATGTGAAGTGTTTCCGCCTGTATCGATTGTTAAATTGTGGTACGTTTTTGTATGCAGGACATGGCAAGATACTGTGTCTCTATGATCATTTAATGTGATTTCTGATGTGGCTGAAGCTTAAACACATTAAAGTTATATGTTGTTGTTGTGGTCTTCAGTCCTGAGACTGGTTTGATGCAGCTCTCCATGCTACTCTATCCTGTGCAAGCTTCTTCATCTCCCAGTACCTACTGCAACCTACATCCTTCTGAATCTGCTTAGTGTATTCATCTCATGGTCTCCCCCTACGATTTTTACCCTCCACTCTGCCCTCCAATACTAAATTGGTGATCCCTTGAGGCCTCAGAACATGTCCTACCAACCGATCCCTTCTTCTGGTCAAGTTGTGCCACAAACTTCTCTTCTCCCCAATCCTATTCAATACTTCCTCATTAGTTATGTGATCTACCCATCTAATCTTCAGCATTCTTCTGTAGCACCACGTTTCGAAAGCTTCTATTCTCTTCTTGTCCAAACTATTTACCGTCCATGTTTCACTTCCATACATGGCTACGCTCCATACAAATACTTTCAGAAATGACTTCCTGACACTTAAATCTATACTCGATGTTAACAAATTTCTCTTCTTCAGAAACGCTTTCCTTGCCATTGCCAGTCTACATTTTATATCCTCTCTACTTCGACCATCATCAGTTATTTTGCTCCCCAAATAGCAAAACTCCTATACTACTTTAAGTGTCTCATTTTCTAATCTAATTCCCTCAGCATCACCCGACTTAATTCGACTACATTCCATTATCCTTGTTTTGCTTTTGTTGATGTTCATCTTATATCCTCCTTTCAAGACACTGTCCATTCCATTCAACTGTTCTTCCAAGTCCTTTGCTGTCTCTGACAGAATTACAATGTCATCGGCGAACCTCGAAGTTTTTATTTCTTCTCCATGGATTATAATACCTACTCCGAAATTTTCTTTTGTTTCCTTTACTGCTTGCTCAATATACAGATTGAATAACATCGGGGAGAGGCTACAACCCTGTCTTACTCCCTTCCCAACCACTGCTTCCCTTTCATGTCCCTCGACTCTTATAACTGCCATCTGGTTTCTGTACAAATTGTAAATAGCCTTTCGCTCCCTGTATTTTACCCCTGCCACCTTTAGAATTTGAAAGAGAGTATTCCAGTCAACATTGTCAAAAGCTTTCTGTAAGTCTACAAATGCTAGAAACGTAGGTTTGTCTTTCCTTAATCTTTCTTCTAAGATAAGTCGTAAGGTCAGTATTGCCTCACGTGTTCCAGTATTTCTACGGAATCCAAACTGATTTTCCCCGAGATCGACTTCTACTAGTTTTTCCATTCGTCTGTAAAGAATTCGTGTTAGTACTTTGCAACTGTGGCTTATGAAACTGATTATTCGGTAATTTTCACATCTGTCAACACCTGCTTTCTTTGGGATTGGAATTATTATATTCTTCTTGAAGTCTGAGGGAATTTCGCCTGTTTCATACATATTGCTCACCAGATGGTAGAGTTTTGTCAGGACTGGCTCTCCCAAGGCCGTCAGTAGTTCCAATGGAATGTTGTCTACTCCGGGGGCCTTGTTTCGACTTAGGTCTTTCAGTGCTCTGTCAAACTCTTCACGCAGTATCGTATCTCCCATTTCATCTTCATCTACATCCTCTTCCATTTCCATAATATTGTCCTCAAGTACATCACCCTTGTATAGACCCTCTATATACTCCTTCCACCTTTCTGCTTTCCCTTCTTTGCTTAGAACTGGGTTTCCATCTGAGCTCTTGATGTTTATACAAGTGGTTCTCTTATCTCCAAAAGTCTCTTTCATTTCCCTGTAGGCAGTATCTATCTTCCCCCTAGTGAGATAAGCCTCTACATCCTTACATTTGTCCTCTAGCCATCCCTGCTTAGCCATTTTGCACTTCCTGTCGATCTCATTTTTGAGACGTTTGTATTCCTTTTTGCCTGCTTCATTTACTGCATTTTTATATTTTCTCCTTTCATCAATTAAATTCAATATTTCTTCTGTTACCCAAGAATTTCTACTAGCCCTAGTCTTTTTACCTACTTGGTCCTCTGCTGCCTTCACTACTTCATCCCTCAAAGCTACCCATTCTTCTTCTACTGTATTTCTTTCCCCCATTCCTGTCAAGTGTTCCCTTATGCTCTCCCTGAAACTCTGTACAACCTCTGGTTCTTTCAGTTTATCCAGGTCCCATCTCCTTAAATTCCCACCTTTTTGCAGTTTCTTCAGTTTTAATCTACAGGTCATAACCAATAGATTGTGGTCAGAGTCCACATCTGCCCCTGGAAATGTCTTACAATTTAGAACCTGGTTCCTAAATCTCTGTCTTACCATTATATAATCTATCTGATACCTTTTAGTATCTCCAGGGTTCTTCCATGTATACAACCTTCTATCATGATTCTTAAACCAAGTGTTAGCTATGATTAAGTTGTGCTCTGTGCAAAATTCTACCAGGCGGTTTCCTCTTTCATTTCTTAGCCCCAATCCATATTCACCTACTATGTTTCCTTCTCTCCCTTTTCCTACACTCGAATTCCAGTCACCCATGACTATTAAATTTTCGTCTCCCTTCACTATCTGAATAATTTCTTTTATTTCATCATACATTTCTTCAATTTCTTCGTCATCTGCAGAGCTAGTTGGCATATAAACTTGTACTACTGTAGTAGGTGTGGGCTTCGTATCTATCTTGGCCACAATAATGCGTTCACTATGCTGTTTGTAGTAGCTTACCCGCATTCCTATTTTCCTATTCATTATTAAACCTACTCCTGCATTACCCCTATTTGACTTTGTGTTTATAACCCTGTAGTCACCTGACCAGAAGTCTTGTTCCTCCTACCACCGAACTTCACTAATTCCCACTGTATCTAACTTTAACCTATCCATTTCCCTTTATAAATTTTCTAACCTACCTGCCCGATTAAGGGATCTGACATTCCACGCTCCGATCCGTAGAATGCCAGTTTTCTTTCTCCTGATAACGACGTCCTCTTGAGTAGTCCCCGCCCGGAGATCCGAATGGGGGACTATTTTACCTCCGGAATATTTTACCCAAGAGGACGCCATCATCATTTAATCATACAGTAAAGCTGCATGCCCTCGGGAAAAATTACGACCGTAGTTTCCCCTTGCTTTCAGCCGTTCGCAGTACCAGCACAGCAAGGCCGTTTTGGCTATTGTCACAAGGCCAGATCAGTCAATCAACCAGACTGTTGCCCTTGCAACTACTGAAAAGGCTGCTGCCCCTCTTCAGGAACCACACGTTTGTCTGGCTTCTCAGCAGACACCCATCCGTTGTGGTTGTACCTACGGTACGGCTATCTGTATCGCTGAGGCACGCAAGCCTCCCCACCAACGGCAAGGTCCATGGTTCATGGGGGGGGGGGGGGTTATACTGTCTATGAAAAATACACTTTCAAGACGGAACACTGTATTAATTAGTGCCTCTATAATCGCGGATCGGTGTTATGATTTTACGTCTTTTATTGGTAAGAAAGTGACATTACTTCCAGTGCCGTAGTAGAGAATAGGATCGAAATTTATTGGAAACGTGAACTGAGCAGTGAGTTGGCGAAGACTACTCCATGCGAACGGTATCGTACCCTACATTTGTTTTCCGTAATAAAATACCCATAGATCGGAGGAACTTTGTTAAAGTATGTCTACATATGTTTACCTATACAGGGTGTAATGGGTATAAGTGCTGATATCTTTATATGTGGTACAGTAATATGTAAGACATCATGTGTTGGTTGCTCTCTGCGTGTAACAGACTTCTTGCCCAAAAGGCACATAATTTAGTACCTGATGTTTTCTGCACGGTCGTAACTTCTGCATTAAGTGAACTACGCCTGCGTACAAACGAAACGTCTTGGGTCCATGGGTCCAGACTTCGACACCTGACGTGCTGCACAGGGGAAAATACGCTATAATGGCTTACTCTTGTCGCTTGTACTTGCAGGTACTAACCAACCTAAAAACCTACTACACTAATTGCTTTAATTTTTAGTCTGCAAATTAAATAAAGACTGATGTAATGTTGTTCAGTATGCTGCTCTCACTCAGCAATAAAAATATCGGCACATATACCCATTCTGTATATCTATTAAAAATATCGACTTCAAGAAAAGAAAGAACCTCAGATCGTTGTAGTCGATTTGTTTAGATACCCATTTTCCACTGTAACTCTTGTTTATGAAATTTGTATGTTTTTTCTTCTTGTCTTAAGTGCACAGTCTTAAACAGCAGAACGCTCAAGACAGGAAAAAGCGAGTATTGATGTAATCACAAGAGCCAAAGAAACTGGTACACCTACCTAATATCGTGTAGGGCCTCCGCGAGCGCGCAGAAGTGCTGCATTACGACGTGGTACGGACTCGACTAATACCTGAAGTAGTGCTGGAGGAAATTGACACCATGAATCCTGCAGGGCTGTCCATAAATTGGTAATCGTACGAGGGGGCGGAGATCTCTTCTGAACTGCGCGTTGCAAGGCTTCCCAGACGTGTTCAATAATGTTTATGTCTGGGGATTTTGGAGGCCAGCGGAAGTGTTTAAACTCAGAAAAGTGTTCCTCGAGCCACTCTGTAGCAATTCTGGACGTGTGGGGTGTCGCATCGCCCTGCTGGAATCGCCCAATTACATCTTAGTGCATAATGGACATGAATGGATACAGTGATCAGACGTACATGCCACGTTTCAGAGTCGTATCTAGACGAATCACTGTCCCACATCACTCCAACTGCAAACGCCCCACACCATTACATAGTCCCCACCAGACTGAACAGTCCCCTGCTGACATGCAGGGTACATGGATTCATGAGGTTGTCTCCATACCCGTACACGTCCATCCACACGATACAATTTGAAACGAGTCTCGTCCAATCAGGCAACATGTTTTCAGATCAACAGTCCAATGTCGGGCCAGGTGAGGCGTAAAGATTTGTGTCGTGCAGTCATCAAGGGTACCCGAGTGGGCCTTCGGCTCCGAAAGCCCATATAGATGATGTTTCGTTGAATGTTTCGCATGCTTACACTGAAATCTGCAGCAATTTTGCGAAAGGGTAGTATTTCTATCACGTTGAACGATTATCTTCAGTTGTTGGTCCCGTTCTTGCAGGATCTTTTTCCGGCCGCAGCGATGTCTGAGATTTGATGTTTTACCGGGTTCCTGATATTCACGGTACACTCGTGAAATGGTCGTGTGGGAAAATTTCCACTTCATCGCTACCTGGGAAATGCTGTGTCCCATCGCTCGTGCGCCGACTATAACAGCACGTTCAAAAATGGCTCTGAGCACTATGGGACTTCTGAGGTCATCAGTCCCCTAGAACTATTTAAACTTAACTAACCTAAGGACATCACACACATCCATACCCGAGGCAGGATTCGAACCTGATACCGTAGCGGTCTCGCGGTTCCAGACTGTAGCGCCTAGAACCGCTCGGCCACTCCAGCCGGCCAGCACGTTCAGTCTCACTTAAATATTGATAACACTGTAGCAGCAGTAACGGATCTAACAACTGCGCCAGACACTTGTTGTTGCCGTCTGCTCATTTAGATATCTCTGTATTTGAATACGCACGCCTATATCAGTTTCTTTGACGCTTCAGTGTAACATGGGAGCCGGCCGAAGTGGCCGTGCGGTTCTAGGCGCTACAGTCTGGAACCGAGCGACCGCTACGGTCGCAGGTTCGAATCCTGCCTCGGGCATGGATGTGTGTGATGTCCTTAGGTTAGTTAGGTTTAATTAGTTCTAAGTTCTAGGCGACTGATGTCCTCATAAGTTAAGTCGCATAGTACTCAGAGCCATTTGAACCATTTGTACATGGGAAATATTAAGGCTTTATAAGAATGCAGAATTTTCGAAACTAAGAAGTAACGATAAAAATTACCACAATATAGAAAGCGTAACAGAAACAGTAAGGAAGAGGAAATTATTATTATTCCGACAGACTTAAAGAATGAAGTTACCTGGATTGAATAGGTTAGGAAAGTCCTGGAAAGAATTAACAAAAGAGAAGAAGAAGTATCTGAAAGAGAGATTTTTGTGGAAAAAAGTTTTAAGACAGGAAGGTTTCCAAGACAGGAGGGAAAGAAAATTGACAGTAAGTGGTCTCAAGATAGGAATAAGAAACATACTGAAACATACTGTTGCCGAGCGGTTCTAGGCGCTTCAGTCTGGAACCGCGTGACCGCTACGGTCGCGGGTTCGAATCCAGCCTCGAGCATGGATGTGTGTGATGTCCTTAGTTTAGTTAGGCTTAAGTAGTTCTAAGTTCTAGGGGACTGATGACCTCAGATGTTGAGTCCCATAGTGCTCAGAGTCATTTGAACCATTTTGAATACTGGAAGAAAAGAGCAAGAAAGGATTAAGAATTGAAACGGATTGACGTTTCAGTTGGTGCCTGTGTTTGTCTTGCCCAGTAATTTTGTAGACGTTTCTGAGACTAGTATTCTTCAAGCAGTTTAATGTGCTCCATGTAGTTTGTCCAGGCCTCATGCCCATGTATAAAAGTCGGAAGTACGCAGCGATTTCAGAAAGAAAGTTATACTTGTCGTCCCACGCTAAGACCAGAGAGTACATGTTGCGGATTTCCTGCAGATAAGTTTTGTTGTCTTACGGAAAATAAGTGCACCACAATGTGGGCGTGAAATATCGCGGTTACTGGAAACTTACTCCCACAGTCGAAGTACGCTGAAAAGCACGACTCCCTGCGGGCAAATTGTCGAAACTGCACACAGATTCACTGTGAGATTTTTGCCTTGTACGTACCATATTCAATATCGCATCCAGTAGTAGCGAAATGGCACCAGTTACTTGACCAAGGCCGCACAGACGTGTGTTATGCTGATCGGTAAGTCCAGATCTCATACCGTGCAATTTCCATCTTTTGGGAAAGCTGAAAGAAAATCAGGGGGAAAGAGATTTTAAAATGATGAACACTTTCACATAGCGTTTCTCGAATGGCCCTGTGACATAGTAACAGATTTCTATCGTCGAGGAACTGAACGATTGGTATAACTTCTCAACCGATGTTTACAAAGACTTAATGACTATGCTAAAAAATACCGTTTGTATCCGCGTCACTTTGAAGTGTAACGCAGCACTTAATAAAAGTTATTGGGCCTGCTAGAATAACGTGTAACTTACTTTTCGGAACCTCACATAACAGTGCATTTGTATACTAGAAATCAAGTGCAGGATGGGGCTGAGAGTGTGGCGTACTTACGTTAATATCAAGAAAAGTTCTCATACGCAAACTTCCAACCCCAACTCCACCGTGTTTGACGAAAGGAGGCCAAGACGTTCGGATCTCGGATTAACTTCAGACTTTCTACACTTTTAGGACAACATAATGTGCAAGTACTAAGGCGTACTACTTAGGCACTTTCGAGAAAATCGCAAGAGAAGTTTTACGCGCGTGATGTATCGGTGCGTAGCAGTCCTAGCACGAGATTGCAGTGACAATATGGTTCGCGTTCAAGCTCTGTATACGGTGGTTCGCTGGATCGAGTCCTACTCATGTTTGTTTCTTTTTTCCAACATTACTCGTATTATTTCAAACATTTTATATTTGAAACGTAATATGATGAAAAGACACTTTTATTTGCATGAACTTTTATTGAATTCCCAGTGTTATTTGGCTGTTTGCTAACCTTTATTATCACAACAGATATTATAATTAATAATTATCCTCAAATAAAGGACCAAACACGTGAAGTTTTCCTGAAAATGTATGCCTATCGTGATTTCCGAAATCCATTATACCTGCAGTTGGGTAATGTACCGAGAACTGCTTTGCACCAGGACGCTTCGATATGCAGACACAGATTTCAGGGATGAGGGATAGGCTTGGAAAGCCCAAGTAAAACATTAGTAAGCAAAGGTGCAAATAACTTTATTCAGTAATACAATGAGTTACAATGTGCCAGAATATAAAGGTAAAGTAAGATTAAAAGTTGGATGTGCTTTTGACATTACAAGTTGCTGGACGACCTTTTTCGTAGAGACAACGAAACCAAAGATTAAAACATCTACTGCGTCGAATGAATGCAATTTTCCCGCGTGCACAAAGAATCTTCAGAGTTTCTAAGGAAGCAAATAACTCGTTGACATTTTGAAAAATTTCTCTCTCTTCCGACAATTTGGATGTGAACCATGCGTAACGCAACATTTTCGTAAACATCGGTGCCGAAAATTGGCGATGCACGATTGAATGTATTTTAATTGCATTTTCATAAGAAGCAATTTGTCTTTCATTATCAATCAAATATGAACAATATGAAGGCGCTTGATAAAGTTTTTAGCTTGCCTTTAGAAATAAAAGTCGCATTATATTTGTTGCAATAATGAAAGTTAGTAAACAGCGAAATAATACTGGAAATTCAATAAAAGTTGATACAAATACGCGCGTCTTTTCATCATATTACCTTTGAAACATGACATGTACGAAACAGTATGACTAGTATTGAAAAATAGAAATTAACGGAAAAAAAGGTGAGCGAGACTCGATCCAGCGATCCACAGATTACGGGACTTTTGGACGCTGACCACACGACTGCCGTCACCTGGTGTTCAGGATCACAGCACACCGGTGTAGCACTGACGCGCATAATTTCTCTTGCAATTGTCTCGAAATCGCCTAAGTTGTACGCCTTACTACTTACACACTATGTTGTCCCAAGTGTACGAAGTTTGAAATAAATCCATCACCCGAACGTCGGGGCCCGCCCTTGTGAGACGATTTTGGATCCCCTTGTCAGTACTTGGTTTTGTTGATTGATGGCGTTACCCCAGTACTGTGTACTACAGAAACCCCATTAATGTGAGTATGGCATTTACGCAAGAGGTGGCGCGACGTGTCGTCACCGTTTACCCGCGAGAGGACTCCGGAAGTCGAGGCTGTAACCGCAGCTCACGGTGTGAAATGGCTCCCGGATCACTTGTCGCACACATGGTTGCGTCACGGCCGTGACGTGTCGGCCGAGCCCAGCCAGCCGTAAATGCGCGCGGCCCGTGGCCACAGCCTAGCCGAGTCCGTGCCGGAGCCTCGCCGCCGCAGAGGTCGCGACGCCTGACGTGACGTTACGCCGCCAGGTCGTTTCGTAAGCTGTCCCTCTTTTCGACGAACTGTCTCTCCGGAACTTCCCATCCCATGAAAAATTCTGCACAATCAAACCGTTTCCTGGGTACAACTGGGCACGCCATTTACTAGTGAACATACTTCTTCCTGTACCTCCGTCGATACTCAGTAGTGTCTGTGAGTTTGGAGGGAAACAACAAAAATAGTTCAAATGGCTCTGAGCACTATGGGACTTAACATCGGAGGTCATCAGTCCCCTAGAACTTAGAACTACTTAAACCTAACTAACCTAAGGACATCACACACATCCATGCCCGATGCAGGATTCGAACCTGCGACGGAGGGAAACAACACTCGCTGCTACAGACTCTCTGTCTGTCTAAAGTTCTGAACTCTATAAGTGAAAGAATAAGTGGTCTAAATGGTCACAACCTACTTTCAGATCAGTTTCCTACGAGTTACTTCCATTCCTACTTCTCTGGTTACTGGAATGATGAAATAGGGGTGGTGGTTATTGTTGAAACAATCGGTTTTCTGTTATATCGGTTTTTTCACTCCAGTATAACCCGACTATTAAAAGTGCTCAAAATATCCGTTTTCTTAACCAACCGATTTTCGTTTTTTTCTTCCTATTATTTCCTGTAATAACCACATAAATCGAACAAAGATTTTAAAAAATTGACACCCTCAGTTTCCAGATACATACATTCAAGATATTAAATTAAATCGGTACATAAAATAAAACTTAGCCCGTTCGCCGTTCGTTGCTTTTTCGAGAAGTGATGAACGGTTGTATACAATAAAAATCACCATTAATCTCCTACTGATACTGATTTTTTTAAACTCTGCTCAAAAATCATAGTGTAATGTGGGGACATACCACTTTTTGGGCATTACGAATAGTCAGTAAAAAAGTGTGAGAACAGAGGTTGAAAAACATTGTTTTTCGCGTTACTTTGTCCATTTTCAAGAGTTACAATCAGATAAAGACATATTATGTAGACACAGGCAGCAGATTATCTAGTTTCTGTTTTTATTGCATACTGTCAACGAAGTGTTGCTAACTTTTTAATTTATTACTTCTCACTCCCGGGTTCCCGGGTTCGATTCCCGGCGGGGTCAGGGATTTTCTCTGCCTCGTGATGACTGGGTGTTATGTGATGTCCTTAGGTTAGTTAGGTTTAAGTAGTTCTGAGTTCTAGGGGACTGATGACCATAGATGTTAAGTCCCATAGTGCTCAGAGCCATTTGAACCATTTATTACTGTTACTGTAATTTTCTTTTTCTTTTACTATTCCATAAATCTTTAATGTTTTAAAGGAAATATAGCATCGTACGTCATTGCTGCGTCGCTTCACAAAAATATTTGCTGCTATTCTGCAATACAACGGATGGTCGACGACGACGGCGAGAAACTACCGCATCGACCAGGTGGAGGAAAGTTTTCTGCACTGCACGACACACAGCACGGGGATCATTATTGTCTCAGGAGAGCTGAACCATTTGTTATGCCGCGTTTTTGTTGCTCGTTTCTGTCGGCGTTGTTATTAAAATAGCATTATTCGCTTCTCCTATTTTCTACAACAACGCATTCTTTCAAGCCAGTGCAAATTTTACGAATAAAAATTACTCCTTTCTTTAAAAAAATGTTTATTTAAAAAAGAAAATTTTTAGCACTGGTGCTATGGCTAGTTGTATTTTCAGAAACTCGGTTATTAGAAAAAAAAAAAACAGAAAAAACACTTGTTACAAACGAGACCAAACAAATGTCGAAAAACACCTGTTATTCAGAACGAAAATACCAGTATCGGTTTTAGCCGGGCGGCTTTGCCCATTCGTATGACGAAACAGAATTTATAAGAATTTTTTTTACAGATGACTGACCCTCTTCTTACTCTCCTTGCGCACCTTCCCGTATCCCTAATAAGCAAATCAGTTTGTACTAAGCGTATCATAACAATTTTGGTAATTTTCGACTGCTCCTGGGTATTTCTCCATATGTGGGCAAGCTGACTTGCCTTCCTTGAAAGGCCTATGACTGAATGCCTCCCCTTGGCAACGGATTATTGTGAGTAGAGACTTCGACACATCACTGTGCATGTCAGAATGATCCGCATCGGTTGACTTCCCCATTAATCAGGCCCGCATCTCGTGGTCGTGCGGTAGCGTTCTCGCTTCCCACACCCGGGTTCCCGGGTTCGATTCCCGGCGGGGTCAGGGATTTTCTCTGCCTCGTGATGGCTGGGTGTTGTGTGCTGTCCTTAGGTTAGTTAGGTTTAAGTAGTTCTAAGTTCTAGGGGACTTATGACCACAGCAGTTGAGTCCCATAGTGCTCAGAGCCATTTGAACCATTTTTGAACCCCATTAATCAGATCGCTGCCCATGGACTCATTAGCATGTAATGAAAAAAAGTATCGTGCAACGGATAATTAACAGGACGCGGGTACGTCTAGCAGTCTTGAGCCCTGGCTGCTGTAACTCACACAAAACAACAATCAGGGTATCGGTCTAACTGCGGAATGAAACAGTGGTCTACATTTATGCCTGTTTGTTACAATACTCTCTGCTCACATACACGAACAACAAATTATTATTGGATCTATTCGATCCCAAGCAATGCAGAGAATGTGAGCACTATTAGTTGTCAACATGGGTCACTACAAGTCTATCACGTAAATACTTCGACAAAGACTGGGTAATTGAAATGAATGAGCCGGCCGGAGTGGCCGTGCGGTTCTAGGCGCTGCAGTCTGGAACCGAGCGACCGCTACGGCGCAGTTTCGAATCCTGCCTCGGGCATAGATTTGTGTGATGTCCTTAGGTTATTTAGGTTTAGTTAGTTCTAACTTCTAGGCGACTGATGACCTCAGAAGTTAAGTCGCATAGTGCTCAGAGCCATTTGAACCATTTTTGAAATGAATGAGACAAAGCTGGAATCTACACATGATTTATCAACAGTTAAATCTGCAATGATTGCCTGCGCTCGCCAAAAGAAAGAAAGAATTATACACGCTACTATTATTTCGGATTCAGTCTTGATTAGCCTGCAGACGCTCACGAAGTATTCGCTTCTGGAACTCTCTCCCACAGACCAAGCAGAAGTCTGCCCTCTAGCGAGAACTGACGTCAAGTGTCCTACTTGTTCAGTAGAAGAAATGTTTCACTATACCGAAAATGAACAACTGCTCACAGCTCTTAATGCATGCATTTTAGAGGCCATTTTTACTGGACATTCTTTTCTTGTTTTTATCCACACTACCTCCTCCACCAACATGGAAACCAAAGATCTCGCAGTAGAAGAGACGTGTTTCACAGTGTCGAAGGTGAACAAGTGCTCATAGCTCCCAAGGTATACATTTTAGAATCCATGTTTTTTTTTTCTTGTTTTGGTCCAGTTACCAACTCTGAGAGTTGCCTACCCTATGCTCGTAGCAACAAGAACAACGGCACATGTATTCCACAGTCGGAGGTATCAGAACGGTTTTCGCTTACAATCTTTCGACCCAGTTGTTTCTGGGCCAAGGTTGTTTTCCTCAAATTGATACATTTAGCCTTCTCCGTCATCTCTCAAAATTTCTAACATCATCATGAAATCACCCTATAGTTGCGCGCCAGATATTTCACCTAAGACAAAAGCAACCTGATTACGAATCTGTCGGATACAATCTGTAAGGAAGGTAGAGCCAATATCTGGAACTGATAAATTATGAAGGTTTTGCACGTCACAAAATTGGTAAATGGAGCTTCGCTATATTATTCGACGTTCATATGCAGCAGGCTGACAAGAATAATATTTAAATCTATGCAGGCAGCATACTTAACTGCGGTTGTATAATGATTTGCTCTGCACCATAATGGGGTGAAGGACATTAACGGTAAAATTCTAAGTCAGTTTAGAGCTTAATAATTAAGACTAACGAGGTTGACTTTTCCTAAAGCGATCAAATCATACAGTTTCCTTCATCGACCACTTTATGTGGTACTAAAGGACGCAAAAGGATTTCAACTAGCTTACGAGTCGCTTTCATTGAAATTGCGTGTTATGCCGTGAGTAGTACGGTCGGTAAATTATTATTTTAGCTGACAACGGAGCCCAGATTGCCAATTTAGTTCATACAACCTACTTAATCTCAGTTAAAGAGTCATTTTCGAGAAAATAACGTGTTTATGGCGAAAACTGTACGCTCATGTAAATAGTCAATTTTTATTTCAGTTTAATAACCCTAGACATGCGTGTTTCATTGTGTGACCGTACAGTGTTTGACACAAATACTTTGGTCCCTTGAAAGTGACTCGAAATGGAGACCAAACTGCTTGTGTGAAAAAAACACACCATAATGAGTTACTTCAGCGTTTGATTTTTAAAAATTTTTTAAATATCGCATATTTAAGTTAGTCTTCAGAGTCATATTCTGCGTCGCAGAATGAGTAACCGAATAGCAAAAGATGTGCATAATCGCCGCGACCTACAGCTAAACGGCCATGGGTCATATCCCGATGCACCAGGACACTGGTAGTTCCAAGGTGATCGCGTGGCGACGGCCTCATTGCTGCTGCGACGCACCGGCTGCCTCACTGGACACGCGGCCTCCTCCTCGGCCCTGTGGCCGTGACCCGAAGAGGCCTCAGCAATGTCGGACATGTGTCTCCGAGGACTCTGTCTTGGGCTTTGCCCATATCACGAGGATCTTTCAATTACACAACTGGCCATTAAAATTGCTACACCAAGAAGAAATGCAGATGATAAACAGGTATTCATTGGACAAATATATTATACGAGAACTGACATGTGATTACATTTTCACGCAGTTTGGGTGCATAGATCCTGAGAAATCAGTACCCAGAACAACCACCTCCGGGCGTATAACGGCCTTGATACGCCTGCGCATTGAGTCAAACAGAGCTTGGATGGCCTGTACAGGTACAGCTGCCCATGCAGCTTCAACTCGATACCACAGTTCATCAAGAGTAGTGACTGGCGTATTGTGACGAGCCAGTTGCTCGACCACCATTAACCAGACGTATTCAGTTGGTGAGAGATCTGGAGAATGTGCTGGCCAGGGCAGCAGTCGAACATTTTCTGTATCCAGAAAGGCCCGTACAGGACCTGCAACATGCGGTCGTGCATTATCCTGCTGAAGTGTAGGGTTTCGCAGGGATCGAATGAAGGGTAGAGCCAAGGGTCGTAACACATCTGAAATGTAACGTCCACTGTTCGAAGTGCCGTCAATGCGAACAAGAGGTGACTGAGACATGTAACCAATGGCACCCCATACCATCACGCCGGGTGATACGCCAGTATGGCGATGACGAATACACGCTTCCAATGTGCGTTCACCGCGATTTCGCCAAACACGGATGCGACCATCATGATGCTGTAAACAGAACCTGGATTCATACGAAAAAATGACGTTTTGCCATTCGTGCATCCAGGTTCGTCGTTGAGTACACCATCGCAGGCACTCCTATCTGTGATGCAGCGTCAAGGGTAACCGCAGCCATGGTCTCCGAGCTGATAGTCCATACTACTGCAAACGTCGTCGAACTGTTCGTGCAGATGGCTGTTGTCTTCCAAACGTCCGCATCTGTTGACTCAGGGATCGAGACGTGGCTACACGGTCCGTCACAGCCATGCGGATAAGATGCGTGGCATCTCGACTGCTAGTGATACGAGGCCGTTGGGATCCAGCACGGCGTTCCGTATTACCCTACTGAACCCACCGATTCCATATTCTGCTAACAGTCATTGGATCTCGACCAACGCGAGCAGCAATGTCGCGATACGATAAACCGCAATCGCGGTAGGCTGCAATCCGACCTTTATCAATTTGGAAACGTGATGGTGCGCATTTCTCCTCCTTACACGAGGCATCACAACAACGTTTCACCAGGCAACGCCGGTCAACTGCTGTTTGTGTATGAGAAATCGGTTTGAAACTTTCGTCATGTCAGCACGTTGTAGGTGTCGGCACCGGGGCCAACCTTGTGTGAATGCTCTGAATAGCTAATGATTTGCATATCACAGCATCTTCTTCCTGTCGGTTAAATTTCGCGTCTGTAGTACGTCATCTTCGTGGTGTAGCAATTTTAATGGCCAGTAGTGTAATAATGCCTCATTTTTTCTTATAACATATTTATTTTTGAGAGTTAGTATTTGGTGGCAAAAGTCAATCAACATTTACAAGAAATATTTTTCTACGTAGCCTCCATCACGTTCTGTGGTCTTACACGAACGTTGTGTAAGAGCGTGTGTTCCCTGTTGGTAAAAACTCTTGCCATATGCTCGTTTCATTACATGTAACGACACGTGGCAAAGAGGCCTCTCCATTGGCCTCAGACTGCTCGAACAGTTCAGATGAAATTGATTTCTTTGAACACTGTGGTAAGTTGTGAGCTTTCGTTGAATCCGTGTTGAGCTCAGCTTCGGATATCGAGGAGGCTTAGTCATTGCACATGCACTCCTAATGCTCACTGCATAAACTGTCTGCACCTGTCCTTAATTTTGAACATGTGCGAAGTCCTTGTCAACTGAAATAAAACTGCGTATCCTAAGCGGTTCCACAAGTTTAACAAATTATTGGCCTGTAGGTTATTAAACAGACAGCTGAAATTGCAAATATGTAGGGTCATGATCAGGCCAGTTGTAAACTAAGGTTAGGGGACTGATGACCATAGATGTTAAGTCTCATAGTGCTCAGAGGCATTTGAACCATTTTGTAAACTAAGGATACAGAACATGGACAGCAACGAACAATGATGATTAGCAGCTAAGGATATTGGAATGCAAGATTCTGCGCGAGATCTACTGGGCAGTTCAGGACAACAATGCTTTCTACTGACGTCGATCGCCTCATACAAGGAGCTGACATGTTAGATTGTAAGTAGGCTGTTTAGGTTTTTATGTTGGTAATGCTACGTAGTGCTCTGTATGAAAATCACTGACTGTGCTGTGTGCAGTCTATGGCTGGTTGGACTCATTGTTGGAATATTCGCTTGTGTAATGTTTAGGGCAGCTGGATGTCAACAGCGCGTAGCGTTGGGCAGTTGGAGGTGAGCCGCCAGCAGTGGTGGATGCGGAGAAAGAGATGGCAGAGTTTTGAGACGTTACTATAAGCGGACGATGTGACGTTTTCATTTGCTAACTATGAGTATCAGTAGTTAGCGCCTTCAGTAGTTAGAATCTTATATTCAGCTGGCAGTATTGGCGCTCGCTGTATTGCAGTAGTTCGAGTAACGAAGATTTTTGTGAGGTAAGTGATTCATGAAAGGTGTAGGTTATTGTTAGTCAGGGCCATTCTTTTGCAGGGATTATTGAAAGTCAGAATGCGTTGCGCTAAAAATGTGGTGTGTCAGTTTAGTGATGATCAGAATAAGTAAAGAGAAAACTGTCTGAGTACGTTTAGTTTTACTCAGCAGTTTGTGTATGAAATAACATAAGACTTCTTCCAGCACTGTCATTCATAATTTTTCTAAGGGGACGTTTCAAGATTTATAAAAATGGGGAGAGTAGCCTGGCCTGGACATGTCCTTAGGATCTATCTGGAAGAACGTCTAATAAGGATTTTGACCCGAGGCCAACTGTAAAAACACAGAGAAGACGGAGAGGAAGACCGCGAAAGCGATGGACAGACGATGTGGAAGAAGATGTAAAATATCAGTCAGAGTATGGCGAAAAACCGCTCTGGGGAGAGCAGAGAAGATAAATGTTGTTGAGGAGGCTAAGACCCACTGATGTTCGTAACGCCATGAGATGAAGAAGAAGAAGAAGAAGCTAAAGATGATGGGTCGTTCTGCACGAATAATGGTATCCACGTGATTCGCCATGTCGGGAACAATGGCTGTGATACATCCTGAACGTGGCCGATCGTGGAGCTCAATTTCTACACTCCCTGAAGCTTTAACTCTTCTTACCTATCGCCCAATTGTACTATCAGCTGCATCATTACCATACGCTGCCCAGAAACGTTTGTGGACGTTTACCACAGTTTTCTTTTCCGCAACCAAGAATTCAATTTGCGCACCTTGCTTGTAACGAGTGTCTTGCGTAGACGTCACTCTTATGGTGCACCACAGCTCCACCATCTGCCGGAATTGTTCGACACTTCGTACACGTGCAGAGGAAACCTAGAAGGATATTATGCTACAACTCATTTACTAACAGATGCAAAAAAAATGAACCATTATTTTTTGAAGGACCATCTTATATAAAAGAAAATAGACAACCACAGAAAAAAACGGCAGTTACACTACAGTACAAGTGCAATATGTCATTTACTTTTCGCTTTGACGTAGCCACAAACAAATGCATGCAAATACACTACGCTTTAAAATTTTTGACTGGAAAAGTCCTGCACCACCATCATACAGAAACAAATCATTTCCTTTTGGGTGGCCCGCATCTCGTGATCGTGCGGTAGCGTTCTCGCTTCCCACGCCCGGGTTTCCGGGTTCGATTCCCGGCGGGGTCAGGGATTTTCTCTGCCTCGTGATGGCTGGGTGTTGTGTGCTATCCTTAGGTTAGTTAGGTTTAAGTAGTTCTAAGTTCTAGGGGACTGATGACCATAGATGTTAAGTCCCATACTGCTCAGAGCCATTTTGAACCTTTTGGGTGGACGCCATTACAACCAAGGTTCTAGGGAGAATTTCCTTGCACGTAAGACAAATGCCAGATCCTGAAATCACCTCCCAATTGGGAATCACCATCCCAATTCACAATTCGCTGAGATGAGACTGAAATATCCAAACTCGTTAGTAAAGCGAGATTTAACACAGCACACCTCGACAGGGAACATAAAAAAACGTGAAACCCTATAAGGCAGATTATGTTAGTCAAATAGTGAAACATCACTGTCTGTTAGCTGCTATTATGTCCGCTATACTAATGTGTCACAGACGTCAAGCAAATGGATTCTGTGACTATAAAAAGTACATTACGTAATGGAGCGATAGGAAAGTAAAAGGGCTGGTCGATAAAGTGGGTTATTCTTTAGAAACATTACTGCAACAAAAAACTCAGTGACAATATCCATACAACGAACAAACGCATTGCCTCCAATTGGTAAAATTTAAAAAAAAAAATGCACAACCAAGGTTGTTAGGTGCGCCTGCCAATATCATACACATTATTTCTGAAGTCAACGTCCGTTTTTCTAAACATATATTAATTGTACAGCGATGAATGAAGCATCGTTAGAAAGGTTTTTTTGTCCGGCTTCTGACACTGAATACCAAGTTTGCGATAAAACTTACCATTTATGAAAAAATTTAAGATGAAAGAGATTTTTAACTATAATAGGCAAAATCTTCATACCTCTATCTTACGAAGTTAACTTATTAATCATGAATAAGGGACTATCTTCTCACTGCCACAAACTTACACTAAAGAAAAACACTATTATCATGTTGATAAGAAACGTGAACACTGAGTAGGGCTTAGTGCTTGGGGCATGCGTGGTTGTAACAAAACTCAATGAAATTGCAATTAATGCTCAGTTAATTGACACCGGGAAAACTGTTGTGATACTACGGATAAATTTAATGCCATCCGATCCAAGTATGTCTTTTCAATTGTCAAAAAGATAATTCACTATAATGCAATTGCTATCTCAATACACATGTTGCAGGGACAAACAGTTCAAAAAGCAGGATTGTACGAGGTGCATTCAAGTTCTAAGGCCTCCGATTTTTTTTCTCTGGACTGGAAAGAGATAGAAACATGCGCATTGTTTTAAAATGAGGCCGCGTTCATTGTCAATACGTCCCAGAGATGGCAGCACCGTACGGCAGATGGAATTTTACCGCCAGCGGAGAGAATGAGAACTGTTTTAAATACTTAAAATGGCGACGTTTTCCTTACTTGAACAGCGTGCAATCATTAGTTTTCTGAATTTGCGTGGTGTGAAACCAATTGAAATTCATCGACAGTTGAAGGAGACATGTGGTGATGGAGTTATGGATGTGTCGAAAGTGCGTTCGTGGGTGCGACAGTTTAATGAAGGCAGAACATCATGTGACAACACACCGAAACACCCTTGGGCTCGCACAAGCCGGTCTGACGACATGATCGAGAAAGTGGAGAGAATTGTTTTGGGGGATCGCCGAATGACTGTTGAACAGATCGCCTCCAGAGTTGGCATTTCTGTGGGTTCTGTGCACACAATCCTGCATGACGACCTGAAAATGCGAAAAGTGTCATCCAGGTGGGTGCCACGAATGCTGACGGACGACCACATGGCTGCCCGTGTGGCATGTTGCCAAGCAATGTTGACGTGCAATGACAGCATGAATGGGACATTCTTTTCGTCGGTTGTGATAATGGATGAGATGTGGATGCCATTTTTCAATCCAGAAACAAAGCGCCAGTCAGCTCAATGGAAGCACACAGATTCACTGCCACCAAAAATATTTCGGGTAACCGCCAGTGCCGAAAAAATGATGGTGTCCATGTTCTGGGACAGCGAGGGCGTAATCCTTACCCATTGCGTTCCAAAGGGCACTACGGTAACAGGTGCATCCTACGAAAATGTTTTGAAGAACAAATTCCTTCCTGCACTGCAACAAAAACGTCCGGGAAGGGCTGCGCGTGTGCTGTTTCACCAAGACAACGCACCCGCACATCGAGCTAACGTTACGCAACAGTTTCTTCTTGATAACAACTTTGAAGTGATTCCTCATGCTCCCTACTCACCTGACCTGGCTCCTAGTGACTTTTGGCTTTTTCCAACAATGAAAGACACTCTCCGTGGCCGCACATTCACCAGCCGTGCTGCTATTTCCTCAGCGGTTTTCCAGTGGTCAAAACAAATTCCTAAAAAGCCTTCGCCGCTGCCATGGAATCATGGCGTCAGCGTTGTGAAAAATGTGTACGTCTGCAGGGCGATTACGTCGAGAAGTAACGCCAGTTTCATCGATTTCGGGTGAGTAGTTAATTAGAAAAAAAAAAATCGGAGGCCTTAGAACTTGAATGCACCTCGTATTTATCAGATCCCGTCTTTATTCACGGAGAATTGTATGTAGCCAATTAGCATTTTTGTACGCTGTGAAGAAGATGAAATACGAAAAGCACATCAAGATTTCATTCTTACGTCAAATATCGTTAAGACCGAGGTACTATAGTTCTCCGTAAAGAAATTTCTTCGAAATTGTGTGCATGGAAGTGCATGTGCAAGGATGTACATTTCACGTTGTTCGGTTCATTTTTGGAGATGTTTTGTCTTGATTCTCACAAATACGCTTACCCCAGTGACTACACTTGTTCCAAATACTGTCATTATTTAAAACTACAGAAGAGCAAAAGATTCGCACGGGTCCCCTGGTTAAAAAAAAAAAATTAAAATTACAGGCGGTGTTCTCACCAGTTATCACAATTTAACTGATTAGGCGCAAAGCCTAAAATTTAAAAGTTAAACTAAAGCTCCGATGGCACCAATACCACAATGAGGGATACACAAACAATGTTGCTCAGATGTTGCCTCCAGTACCTGATTACAGAAAACTCTTCTTCAGGTTCATCAGGTGTAGCTAACAACTGCATCCTGAAAAAGTTGCAAGCGTTTGACCCCGTGTACTCGTAGGGCCGTTGCTCTCTCCAGCAACAATTGTCGCACGCCCTCTATCGCTCAGCACGCGCTCGACGCGGCCGCCTCCAAATCCAAACTTGTCCAGCGACATCGACGGAACAGTGCCGCGTCCGTCACGGCCCACCTTATGCACCTTTAGCAGAACAACCAAGCGTATGCCAGTTAGTTGTCTACAGTACGGCTAACATTGCAACAGCCAATCAAAGAATGAGCCTTGTCACGTCTTCTATTCTGTTCACAGTTGTCTGTAGCTCTGCTACCTCAGGTACCTATAGACACAATCAGTTGCAAACGATGCTTACAGCTGGCAGAGTAGCACATTTGATTCGTTTTCGTCGTTTGCGTTGCTCATCTGTGCAGCGTGTGTTTTTTATGCAACAGAATGCCCTAAACTACACACATCAAAAAAAGTTTTGCATCACCTCGATACCCAGAACTCCTCAAGATAGACCTTGACTGTGGATATTGTATCATAGACACAGTCCCTTCGGCTTTCAGAGATGTCACTAAAATCCGCCCAAAGATGTAAACAACCACACATGAGCAGCGCCTACTAGACGAAGGGGGTCCGACAGCCGATCAGTTCCAGCCATTCCACCAGGAAAGAAGTAAACGGCTCGTGTTGTCTGTAGTTCAACCATGTCTAGACGGTCAATACCCTGGTTCGATCGCGTCCGCATTGTTGCTTTGTGCCAGGTAGAGTTCTCAACAAGGGAAGTGTCCAGGCGTCACGGAAGTGAACCAAAGCGGTGTTGTTCGGACATGGAGGAGACACAGAGAGACTGGCACTATCGATGTCATGCCTCGCTCAGGCCGCCCAAGGGCTACTACTGCAGTGGATGACCGCTACCTACGGATTATGGCTCGGAGGAACCCTGACAGCAACGTCACCATGTTGAGTAATGCTTTTCGTGCAGCCACAGGAAGTCGTGTTACGACTCAAACTGTGAGCAATAGGCTGCATGATGCACAACTTCATTCCCGACCTCTATGGCGAGGTCTATATTTACTAACACGACACCACGCAGCGCGGTAGAGATGGGCCCAACAACACGCCGAGTGGACCGCTCAGGATTGGCATCACGTTCTCTTCACCGATGAGTGTCGCATATGCCTTCAACCAGACAATCGTCGGAGACGTGTTTGGAGGCAACCTGGTCAGGCTGAACGCCTTAGACACACTGTCCAGCGAGTGCAGCAAAGTGGAGTTCCCTGATGTTTTCAGGTGGCGTTATGTGGGTCCGACGTACACCGCTGGTGGTCGTGGAAGGCGCCGTAACGGCTGTACAATACGTGAATGCCATCCTCCGACCGACAGTGCAACCATACCGGCAGCATATTGGCGAGGCATTCGTCTTCGTGGACGACAATTCGAGCCTCCATCGTGTACATCTTGTGAATGACTTCCTTGCTCGACTGGAGTGCCCAGCATATTCTCCAGACATGAAACCTATCGAACATGCCTGGGGTAGATTGTTTATGAACGACGTGGCCCACCGACCACTCTGAGGGATCTACGCCGAACCGCCGTTGAGGAGTGAGACAATCTGGACCAACAGTGTCTTGATGAACTTGTGGATAGTATGCCACGACGAATACAGGCATGCATCAATGCAAGAGAATGTGCTACTGGGTATCAGAGGTACCAGTATGTACAGCAATCTGGACCACCATCTCTGAAGGTCTCGCTGTATGGTGGTACAACATGCAATGTCTAGACGGAAATGATGTTTGTATTGATCTCTATTCCAAATTTCTGTACAGGTTCCGGAACTCTCGGAACCGAGGTGATGCAAAACTTTTTTTTTATGTGTGTAGTTGCGAAAGAGCGAAGAAAAGAAATAGAACTATTATCAACGCGGTAAGCCAACCCAATACTGCACATTAAGGGGCAGTGTGTGAAAATATCCTGAATGGAAAGACAAGTGTCTAGCGATGTTCTTGTTATTTAACGCTCGCGTTATTTAGTGCAGTAAGGTGACGTTTCTGAACTTCTCAGTTAAAACGTTCGAATAGTGGCAACAATCTTAATAATAACTGCAACATAATATAGTGGTAAGGATATTACAGGCAACATAGAGAAACTTTTGACCATCTCGTGAGGATACAGTACGTCTAGCTTCTTACGCAGTTAATGTCGCACAGAAAGCAAACACGACATGGACTGGAAACAGATGGAAATCATACAATCAACTCCGCGTATAGATAATAGGTGAAGTGCTGACTTACGAGGAGGATTCGACAAGTAACGCAACACATTTCTTCTCAGCTAATTTTGGTTGAAAACATGTGAAATTTGTTGTGGGACATCGTGGAATAATCCCGCATCGGCCTCTATAGTTTCATGACGTTCCGACAGATGGCAGTACTACATGTAGCCTTCAAAATGGCGTCTGTAACGGAGAGCTGTCATTGAGTTTCTCTTGGAGAAAAACCAGACCATCGCAGATATTCGTAGGCGCATGCAGAATGTCTACCGAAAGTTGGCAGTGACCAAAAGCACGGTGAGTCGTTGGGTGTAGCGTCTTTCATCATCACAACAAGGTCGCACAAACCTATCCGATCTCCCGGCCAGCCGCACAGATCTGTAGCTCCTGCAATGTTGGAACGTTCGGACACGCTCATTTGAGGTGATCGATGGATCACAATCAAACACCGCGCTGCACAACTGGAAGTCTCTGTTGGTAGTGTTGACACGTCCACCAGTTGGGGTACTCGAAGGTGTGTACCCGCTGGAATCCTCACCCCCTAACAGAACACCGTAAAGAAAATCGAAGGTAGAGACCGATGACCTCAGCAGTGTGGTCCCATAAGACCTTACCACAAATATCCAATTTCCAAAAACGAGGGACAATCTGTGCAGAACAGCCTGCACGGTATGAGTCTGACCGTGACAAACTAGTCTGTGCACCCGAAAGGAGCTCGCAAAACTTCATGGGACTGTTGTTCCTCATCTGGCCTACAGCCTGAATCTCGCACCTTCCGATTTCCATCTCTCTGGCCCAAAGAAGGGTGCACTCCGCGCGAAGCAGTACGTGGAGGACGGGGAGGTAATTGATGCAGCAAGATGTTGGCTCCGACGCCGACCAGTAGAGTGGTACCATGCGTGCTTACTGTGCCTCCAGTAGCCTGGCGTAAGACCGCCGCATTGAACGGACATTATCTTGAAAAATATATGTAGGCAAAAGAATGGGGAGTAACATGGCATATTGGAATCCTGGATAAAACCAACCTGCTTTCAAAAAATAAATGTATTTTATTATTTATTGAACGTCCCTTGTAACTTACTTTGACAAACGACAGACTGAAGTGTGAAACGCAGCCGGGAACGAATATCGCAGAAATTGTAAGATTCATAGGGTCATGACGTGCAGCCACAACTAGTACCTATTGGAAGTGGACGCATATCGGTGAACAACAGAGCGTTGAACGTTCATGACCAATTAAAGAACATGTTGATGCAGCTTTTCCTGTTCTGTAGAATATTACAGGCGGGAAAATATGACGCAACTGACAGTGGTCTACGAATGTATGAAAGGGATCTGACGTCAGACTGGAGCATTGGCAACATGTTGATGTACGTCAGGCTGCCCACATCTCGTGGTCGTGCGGCAGCGTTCTCGCTTCCCACGCCCGGGTTCCCGGGTTCGATTCCCGGCGGGGTCAGGGATTTTCTCTGCCTCGTGATGGCTGGGTGTTGTGTGCTGTCCTTAGGTTAGTTCGGTTTAAGTAGTTCTGAGTTCTAGGGGACTGATGACCATAGATGTTAAGTCCCATAGTGCTCAGAGCCACGTCAGGCTATGCCGCTGACTTCCGGTCCTTGAGTAGCCAACAACAGCATTAGTTAGGCTTGTGGATGGCCTGCAAACGTCTTGTCTGGATCATCTAAAAATGGAAACTGGTGTCACTTGATGATGCGGTCCGCTTGTCCTGTTGCACCACAGCTGCGGTCGCCTCAAGATGCCGCATACGTCACAAGACGCAGACATGATGGCGCTGTAAGAATTAAGCCATTGAGATCGTTCATTGACACTTTCTTTGACCGATAGTAGTCAGTTGTCTGACGTGATAGGAGAAGAACAGGAGTCGACGGGGAAGAGATAGGGGATCCAGTATTAGAATCAGAATGTAAGAGAGCTTTGGAGGACTTAAGATGAAATAAGGCAGAAGGGATGGATACCATTCCATCAGAAGTTTCAAAAATCATTGAGGGAAGTGCCAACAAAACGACTATTCACGTTGGTGTGTAGAATATATGAGTCTGGCGATATACCATCTGACTTTCGGAAAAATATCATCCACACAATTCCGAAGACTGCAAGACGTGCGAGAATTATCGCACAATCAGCTTGACAGCTCACGCATCGAAATTGCTGAAAAGAATAATATACAGAAGAATGGAAAAGAAAACTGAGGCTGTGTTAGATGGCTTTTGGAAAGGTAAAGACACCAGAAAGGCAATTCTGGCGTTGCGGTTGATAATGGATGCAAGACTAAAGAAAAATCAAGACACGTTCATAGGATCTTTAGACCTAGAAAAAGCGTTCGACAACGTGAAATGGTGCAAGTATGAGAAAAATTGGAGTAAGCTATAGGGAGAGATGGGTAATATGCAATATGTACAAGAGGCAAGAGGGAATAATAAGAGTGGATTACAAAGAACGAAGTGCTCGAATTAAAAAGGATGTAAGGCAATGATGTAGTCTTTCACCACTCCTGTTCAATCTGTACATCGAAGAAGCAATGATGGAAATAAAATAAACGTTCATGGTGAAAGGACATCAATGATACGATTCACTGACGACATTGCTATCCTGAGTCAGAGTGAGGACGAATTACATGATGTGCTGAATGGAATGAACAGTCTAAGGAGTACAGAATATGGATTGGGAGTATATCGAAAAAGACGAAGGTAATGCAAAGTAGCAGAAATGAGAACAGCGAGAAACTTATCATCAGGACTGATGGTCACGAAGTAGATGAAGTTAAGGAATTCTACTACCTAGGCAGCAAAATAACCAATGAGGGATGGAGAAAGGAGGACATCAAAAGCAGTCTAGCACTGGTAAAAAGGGCTTTCGTTTCCAAGAGAAGTCTATTGGTATCAAACGTATGCCTTAAATTGAGGAAGAAATTTCTGAGAATGTACGTTTGCAGCACAGCATTGGATAGTGGTGAAACTTGGACTGTGGGAAAACCGGAACAGAAGGCAATCGAAGCATTTGATATATGGTGCTAAAGACGAATGTTGAAAATAAGGTGGACTGATAAGGTAAGGAACTAGGAGGTTTTGCGCAGAATCGGAGAGGAAAGGAGTATGTGGAAAACACTGATAAAGAGAAAGGACAGGGTGATAGGACACCTGTTAAGACATCAGGGAACCACGGTACTGGAAGGAGCTGTAGAGGGCAAAAACTGTAGAGGAAGACGGAGATTAGAACACATCGAGCAGATGATTGAGGACGTAGATTGTAAGTGCTACTCTGATACGAACAAGTCGGGACAGGAGAGGAATTCGTGGCTGGCCACATCAGACCATTCAGAAGACAGATGACTCTATTAAAAAAAAAAAAAAAAAAAAGTCGGAGAAGTAAGTTCAACATCGTGCGCTTCTTCAATATTGTTGCTGTTTATTCCTTCGCCTCCGATGTCATTTTCGCAGGAAACTCTGCTCGCGGTATGATCTCGTTCGTGATTTGGAGGAGACTATACCGGCATCAATTGAGCGCACTGGGTGCATCCAGCTGCAAAAGCGTGGCTCATGTCGGTATGAATGTTGCCTTCCACCTGGGTTCAGAGGCCGTCCTCAGTTCCTAAATGTGGCTGGATGATTTGGTGAAGACAGCTACCCTCGCTCACGTGGTGGAAACATATCTATCTTTTTGTAGCATCGCTCCTAGAAGAGATCGTGGTCCTCCTGTTTGGAACCGATTGGAAGTCTTAAATCGGGGGCTCCGACTATCTGTAACGATCTTGGATACGGATTTCTCGACCTCCGCTATCGGGTATAGATATGTAGGACTCTCGTTAATAGGTAAGGCGTGTACTACACGCAGGAAGCGACTACTAGGTCAGAGGAGTACGTACGGAGCTTAGGACAGAGAAATCCCTTCAATGGCGCGATAAGATGTGTTCTGATTCCGGACAGAGTAGCATTTGTCTTAGCAGTTCGGAGAAAGAAAAAGCTAACACAGTATTAGTTAACTGCAGGAGGTAAGGTCCTGGAACTAGTCTCGTCTATAAATGGTAACAATGCCCACACAGTACTAAGGACAAAAAACTGGCTGATTCCAGAAGTCAGTGGGAGGATATTCTAAACGAGTACTGGAATTTATATCGTAAACATACGGTGAACGCTGGTGGTGGAGACGTGTTTATAACAATAAAAAAAAAAACGATAACATCTAGTGATATTGCCACGAATTCAGAATGGAAATAATTTTGGCGAAGGTAAAGGTGGATCAAACCATAGTCATCGGATGCTTTTATAGACTCTTTACTTAGCAGCAGTATTGAGGGAACATTTAAGGGAGAACATTTCGCGTAAATTTGCTGGTCGTATTTGAAGTTTAGGTGGACATTTCAACTTGCCAACTACAGAGAATCAAGTGACTAGGATGGGTAATATGGACATGCAATCATATGAAATTGTTCTATATCCCTTAACCGAAAATTACCTTCGGCAGTTAATCAGAGAACCGAATCGTATAGATATGCTGGTGAAATAGAGACCAGAACTTTTGGACTCAGTTATTGCAGATCAGGGAATCAGTGATCATGAGGCTGTTCAGCATCACTGAGTATGCCTGTAAATATGAATGCAAAGAAAGGTAGGAATACCTTTCTGTTCAGCGAGAGTGCCAAGAAACAGATTTAAGATTACCTAACAACTCAACATGGAAATTTCCTCTCTAGCACTGACAATGTTGAGTATCAAAGAGGAAAGTTCAGCAGCACTGCACAATATGCTTTAGACAGACATGTGCCGGTAAAATTGTGCATGGAAAAGACCATCCGTGGATCGACAACCGTGTTGAAAAGCTGCTACGAAAGCAAAGAGAGCTTCGCTGTGAATTTAGACGTAGCCAAAGCCTCACAAACAAACAAAAACTGAACGAAGTAAAAATTAACGTAAAGAGGAACATGTGTGAAATGTTCAACGAATTCTAAAGTAAAATCTTATCTGCCGAACTGACAGAAAATTCTAAGAAGTTTCGACCTTACATTAACTCAGTAAACGGGTCGAAGTTATCTGTCCAGACACTCTGTGATCATAATGCTACTGAAACAGAGGACGACAGAGAATAGGCCGAAATACTAAACGTCTTTTTCCGAAACTGTGAGACAGAGGAAGATCGCACGGTAGTTTCTTCTTTATCTCGTCGCAAGAACATAAAATTATAGACGTGGAAGGATTAGACGAAGGTATAGAAAAGCAACTGAAATCGCTCAACAGAGGAAAGGCCACTGGTCCTGCCGGCACACCACTTCGATTCTAAACAGAGTCTGTGAAAGAACTTGCACCTCTTCTAGCAGCAGTGTACCGTAGATTTCTGGAGAAGCGAAGGGTTCCCAATGATTGGAAAAAAGCCCAGGTCAGTCCAGTTTTCAAGAAGGCTCGTTAGAATTTAGAATTCGTTAGAATTTTGGAGCATGTTTTATGCTCGCGTATTGCAACACTTTTGGAGACCGAAAAGCTCCTCTGCAAGAACAAACGTGGGTTCAGAAAACAACGATCGTATGAAAACCTGCTTACTCTATTGGTCTACGAGACCCAGAAAGCAGTAGATACACGTGCCCTGGTAGATGCCACGTTCCTTGACTTTCGGAAGGCATTAGATACAGTTCTGCACTGCCGCCTTATGAACAAGATACGAGCGTATGGAATATCAGGCCAACTGTGCGACTAGATTTAAGAGTTTCTAGCATGTCATTCTGAACAGAGAAAAGTCTTCGGACGCAAAAGTAATTTCGGGCGTGCACCAAGGAAGTGTTATAGGTCTATTACTTTGTACAATAAACATAAATGACCTAATGGATATCGTCCGAAGTTCAATGAGGCTTTTCGCAGACGACGGTGTTGTACACAGATAAATCGCAACACCAAAGAATTTAGTGAAATGCAGCGAGACCTGCTGAAGACCGACGCTTGGTGTAGGGAGTGGTATTAACCCTCAACATAAACAAATGTAACGTATTGCTAGTACATGGACACAAAGACCATTTATTATATGATAATATGATTGCAGGACAATCACTCGGAACAGTTACATCCGTAAAACATCTAGGTGTATGCTTACGGAGCTTCGAAGTAGAACTGCCACATAAAATTAATCGGGAGTAACGCAAATGCCAGGCATATTCATTGGAAGAACCACAGGAAACGTAGTCCATCAACAGAGGAAGAAGCTTGCAAACACTAGTTCCACCAATACTAGAACACAACTTTTCAGACTGGGATCAGAACGAGAATAGGTGGAGGAAATAGGGAAGACCCAAAGAAGATCAGCACGTTTTGTTACAGGTTCATTTAGAAAACGCGAAAGCGTCACGGATGTGCTCAGTGAACTCAAGATGCTGCAAGAGAGGCGTTCTGCATCACGGTGTGGTCTACTGTTCCAAGAGCGTACGTTCCTAGAAGAGTTACCCAATATATTGTTTCCTCCTATGTGTATCTCGCGAAAAGAACCTGAAGATAAAATCAGTGAGATTCGAGCCCACACAGAGGCCCACCAGTAATGATTCTTCCCGCGAACCATACGCGACTGTGACAGTCAAAAGGGGGAAGTGAACTGCTATACAATTTACCCTCCGCCACACAGCGTAAGGTGTCACGCGGAGTGTAGATGTAGATGTAGAAACTACTTCTTCCAGCAGTACACTTCACCATGCAATGATCCAGAATCATGTTAATGTATTTTGAGGAGCGCGATGAATTTCTCTTGATATCCAGACTCTTGTTTTCGTTGGTTAGCAACTCTGCCTGTCTTGGAGCACCAGCACAGAACGTACAAAGATACAAGTAAAAAACTGCAGTATATACGATAGCTATACGGAATTTGGCGAAACATTTACTTTTTGGCGAACTTGATGTGGTATTGGATTCCGTGGAAGTGTCGAGCTGAATTTCGATTGAAATGTCGTAGTTCAGATATTTATTATTGTCAAATACATTTGCAGGCAAAGGTGGCTCCTTCACCTTAGCCACTGGATCCTCTTAAAACTGATCCAGCGCTTTTCCTTAATTTTTAGGTTGCAATTTAACAGTTGAACGATATCGTAAAGCCGGTCGGTGTGGCCGTGCGCTTCTAGGCGCTTCAGTCTGGAACCGCGTGACCGCTACGGTCGCAGGTTCGAATCCTGCCTCGGGCATGGATGTGTGTGACGTCCTTAGGTTAGTTAGGTTTAAGTAGTTCTAAGTTCTAGGGGACTGATGACCACAGATGTTAAGTCCCATAGTGCTCAGAGCCATTTGAACCATTTTTGATATCGTAAATGTTATCATATAAATGATTTCCAGATGTGTTTGGGTTTCGCATTTTTACACTCACGAGGTAGCTGCAGGCAAATAATTGAGGACGCAGATTGTGAGTGCTACTCTGAGATGAAGAGGTCGGCACAAGAGAGGGATTCGTGGTGGGCCACATCAAACCAGTCAGAAGACTGATGACTCAAAAAAAAAAAAGTCGGAGGCGTAAGCTCAACATTGTGTACTACTTCAGTATTGTTGCTGTTCATTCCTACGCCTCCGATGTCATCTCCGCGGGAAACTCTGCTTGCGGGATGATCTCGTCCGTAATGTGTAGGAGACTAAATCGGCTTCAGTTGAGCGCTCTGGGTGCAACCGGCTGCAAATCGTAGCTAATGTCGGCAAGAATGGCGCCTTCCACCTGAATTCGGGGGCTGTCCTCGGTTTGCCAAGACTTTGTCGGATCTTGTTCTGGCCGTCGGCATGAAAACTGAGCGCAGACTGGGGAAGAAGTGCGACGTCAGTTCATTTCGTTCCGTGTAGACATGTGGCTTTTCATTCCACATCGTGTCAGTGGCATACCGACAGTAGCTCTAAACCGGGACAATCGCCTCAGCCGGATTCAACTGCTGTGGACAAAATATCTTGACGAAAGTTGTCGCCGTCGACTACCGCGATTGTCACAGCGGGTAGACGGCTCAAAGTGCAGTACACCGCCTCCAAAGTCAGCAGCACAGAACAACAAGCTTTGAACAGCTGTACTACGGGAAACTATTTCTTCTGTCTGGGATACGGATATCACTGTCCTACGTGTGTTCTTCGGCACGCGGCTCAGAGATTAGCATGTGTGGTCAAATTCTGCAGCTGTGCACTCTGAGCGTTAGAATAGTGTCGTCTATACTGATGAGTTGTGGTAATCGTTGCTCCATGTCTACAACAGGGTACGAGCACGGTACTCTGCAACCACGTTACGTGGTGCACCTTGCTAGCCAACAGAGCATCGTTCACATTGCTATTGGCTGGATGGTCGGTTCTGGAATACTGGAAAGGGGTTACTGGTAAACCTGCCATTGCTCCCTAGAGGGAATGGTACAGGAACAAGCTGTGCTTCTGCTGCGATGCTCCTTCGCTTCATGGAAAGCAACCACTATAGCATAATAGCTTCCCTCAGTGTAGTGTCGTTTCTCTTCTTGTGGTCTTCAGTCCTGAGACTGGTTTGATGCAGCTCTCCATGCCACTCTATCCTGTGCAAGCTTCTTTATCTCCCAGTACCTACTGCAACCGATATCCTTGTGAATCTGCTTAGTGTATTCATCTCTTGGTCTCCTCCTACGATTTTTACCCTCCACGCTGCCCTCCAATACTAAATTGGTGATTCCTTGATGCCTCAGAACATGTCCTACCAACCGATCCCTTCTTCTGGTCAAGTTGTGCCACAAACTCCTCTTCTCCCCAATCCTATTCAATACTTCCTCATTAGTTATGTGATCTACCCATCTAATCTTCAGCATTCTTCTGTAGCACCACATTTCGAAAGCTTCTATTCTCTTCTTGTCCCAACTATTTACCGTCCATGTTTCACTTCCATACATGGCTACACTCCATACAAATACTTTCAGAAATGACTTCCTGACAATTAAATCTATACTCGATGTTAACAAATTTATCTTCTTCAGAAACGCTTTCCTTGCCATTGCCAGGCTACATTTTATATTTCTACTTCGACCATCATCAGTTATTTTGCTCCCCAAATAGCAAAACTCCTTTACTACTTTAAGTGTCTCATTTCCTAATCTAATACCCTCAACATCACCCGACTTAATTCGACTACATTCCATTATCCTTGTTTTGCTTTTGTTGATGTTCATCTTATATCCTCCCTTCAAGACACCATCCATTCCGTTCAACTGCTCTTCCAAGTCCTTTGCTGTCTCTGAAAGAAGTACAATGTCATCGGCGAACCTCAAAGTTTTTATTTCTTCTCCATGGATTTTAATACCTACTCCGAATTTTTCTTTTGTTTCCTTTACTGCTTGCTCAATATACAGATTGAATAACATTGGGGAGAGACTATAACCCTGTCTCACTCCCTTCCCAACCACTGCTTCCCTTTCATGTCCCTCGACTCTTATAACTGCCATCTGGTTTCTGTACAAATTGTAAATAGCCTTTCGCTCCCTGTATTTTACCCCTGCCATCTTTAGAATTTGAAAGAGAGTATTCCAGTCAACATTGTCAAAAGCGTTCTCTAAGTCTACAAATGCTAGAAATGTAGGTTTGCCTTTCCTTAATCTTTCTTCTAAGATAAGTCGTAAGGTCAGTATTGCCTCACGTGTTCCAGTATTTCTACGGAATCCAAACTGATGTAGTGTCGTAATAAGACTGAATTTCCTGCTTATTTCCTATCATCTCTAGGATATATCTCGGCAACGCCTAGGAAGTCGTATCATACGTCAAAGAGATTCTACCAGCTGAAATACTTGTTCTCCATTTCATTGGACATACAACAGGATCGAGGCTGCAGGGAGTAGGCGAATGACGCGTGCTTGACTGGGAAAAACGCGACCGACATGAACTCCTGTTAGGGAAGTGTCAGAAGTCTTACTTCCTGCAGCTGTCCTGCTACGGCCATCTCTGATGAAACGCTGCCCCCACCGGTTGGCAAACCGTCAACCTCCGTGTACCCACATCCACACTATGTACATATTCGCGTGTGTGGGATGGAGGGGGGGGGGGGCGGGGGGCGAAAGAGAGAGAAGGAAGTTTCAGCAATATAGCGGCTATTCTAAGCCGCCTTTTGTGGGACAACCAACTGGAGAGATAACAATTAGTGGCACATAACGCAAGCGCAAAACATCTGTCAGGCCGCCACGCGTATCAGTATAGCAGCTACACTATGTGGACTGGATTAGAGCACTTAAAGAAAATGGCCCGTTCAGGAAGAAATGTGGGGCTAATAAACATTTTTGAGAGGACTCTGCCTTTCATAGACTCAATGCGCATTTTAAATCTCGCAAAACCATTATCTACAGGTTGGTCACAAGCAGTCTGAAGAGCTTGTAAGGGTGTTGTTGGGAGGCTGTGCTGAGAAATAGGTGTTAAGAAAAAAATTCGATACGTTGCGCCGTTTACGAGTTATTTAGCGTTGGACTGAGCCAATCAGATTGTCGCGCGCGCAAATTCGAGCACTTGCATGTTAAAATGTGCTTTTTTCGGAAGTGATAAATTTAAGTTAGGTGAGTAAAAGCTACGTCTTGTTTCGGTTTGAGGAAACCAAACGAAGAACACAGTTGGCAACACTGTCTCTGCTTGAATTTGCGACAACCTTACTTATTAATTCGGCAACGGACTTGCCGCAGTGGATACACCGGTTCCCGTGAGATCACCGAAGTTAAGCGCTGTCGGGCGTGGTCGGCACTTGGATGGGTGACCATCCAGGCCGCCATGCGCTGTTGCCATTTTTCGGGGTGCACTCAGCCTCGTGATGCCAATTGAGGAGCTACTCGACCGAATAGTAGCGGCTTCGGTCAAGAATACCATCATAACGACCGGGAGAGCGGTGTGCTGACCACACGCCCCTCCTATCCGCATCCTCAACTGAGGATGACACGGCGGTCGGATGGTCTCGATGGGCCACTTGTGACCTGAAGACAGCAGTGCCTGTGTTATTAAGAAGTACTATGCAATGTTACTTTGGACTTGCATGCATGTCCGAAGGAACAAGCACTCCAGCAACTACGGCCGTCAAGAAATACAGGAATTGTATTCGCAATTGTGAATATGAACTACAATCGGCTGTATATTGGAAAGACGACAGTGAAAACTGGCGTCCGACCGTGACTTGAACACGGATTCCCCGCTTTACACGAGCAGTCGCCTTAACCACTTCGGCTAACCATGTTCGAATCACGGCCGTATCCAAACATCCGCATGTCGTTGTTCCTGGATAATGACCTGCATTCGTCACACATTATTTAATTCCCGTCCAGGAGGAGGACGTTTTAATTGAAAGTCGCTGCCTTGTATCGGCAGATAAATACGATACTGCAGTGCCTGTATTGTTGCATGCATGTCCGAACGAACATGGCATCGTTCTTCTTAACAACAAGTACTGTAATAACGTATTTACCCGCCAATACCATGCAGCAACTTTTAATTAAAATGTCTTTCCATTTACGGTAATTACGTAATGTGTTTACGAGTACAGGCAGTGACGACGATATTTGGAATTTTGGGTCTGGCCATGGATCGGGTACGGGTAACCTAAGAGGTTAAGGCGACCGCTGCGTTAAGCGGGAAATCCGGGTTCAAGACCCACTTGGACACAGACTTTCACTGTCGTCATTCCAATATACGTATAGCCGATGGTGGTACTATTCGCAATTGGAGATACATTTCCTGTACTTTATATTTTGCCTGGAGTTATCTCACTGTTGCATCTTCGCTCAACCTAGATTGTTCTGTGACTAGGTGTCCTTCCTGACGTCACAATCTCTGCTTGAAGCTGAACGTGGTCGGAGTGTGCAGCGTCTGTCAGCTTACAACAGTTCTGATGAAGCGCATTTATCGCGATTTGGCACGAAGGCAGAGGAGATGGTGTGGAGATGGGAGGATACAAACAACGTTTAAGGCCATATGCTATAAATTATGTCACATTTTTATTTGTTTGTTTGATGTTGACATTCAGTCAGTACGTTGCATTTCAAGCTGTATGTGTGTCAATGTATGCAACGTAAAGCATTGGATCTATATTGTTAGCTCCTGGTGTGCCGAGGCGCAGCTCAGGAGCCTGCTGCCACGGAAGCTTTATTCTTCTTTTGATTCACGAGACTGTAAACAGTGGGACGGGGATGGCTATCAGACTCTCAAGAAGTCCTTCCAGATCACGTTTCATTGTCTTATCATGGTTCCTTCTGTTATATTATGTGTGGCTTCCACCAGCAGTTTCTCTCTCGGATAAGATTGTTGTTCATAGTTTGAAACTCTATGTGTCAATATGTTCAGCAAGTACCATGCGGATCTTCATCCTTTGGTACATATTACAACCTTTTTATTACCAAACAAGCCCCTGCCCTGGTCAGTCAGCCGGCGGCTGTGGCCGAGCGGTTCTAGGCGCTTCAGTCTGGAACCGCGCGACCGCTACGGTCGCAGGTTCGAATCCTGCCTCGGGCATGGATGTGTGATGTTCTTAGGTTAGTTAGGTTTAAGTAGTTCTAAGTTCTAGTGGACTGATGACCTCAGATGTTAAGTCCCATAGTGCTCAGAGCCATTTTTGAACCTGGTCAGTCAACGCTTCTTATACACTACCTTTTTTTTTTTTTTTTTTTTTTTTTTTTTTTTTTTTTTTTTTTTTTTTTTTTTTTACCAAATGCGCTATGCGCTATCTCCAGATCTATTGACACACTCCCAGAGAGTGTACTCCTTGGTGAAGCGTTCTCCATACTCATCGGTGTCAGCATTAGTGATGATGTTCAGATGTTCAGATGTGTGTGAAATCTTATGGAACTTAACTGCTAAGGTCATCAGTCCCTAAGCTTACACACTACTTAACCTAAATTATCCTAAGTACAAACACACACACCCATGCCCGAGGGAGGACTCGAACCTCCGCCGGTACCAGCCGCACAGTCCATGACTGCAGCGCCTTAGACCGCTAGGCTAATCCCACGCGGCGCAGCATTAGTGTATTTGTAGAAATAAGTGGAATATTACCCGTGGATTGGCAGTGGATTATGACTTTTTTGAACAAAATACGTGACACCTTAAACATGCCCCTAACAGAGGAGAGGAAGTGATTTATTCTCATTTACTATTTCTACCCTTTCCCAGATTTTCTCACATTTCTATCGACGAACACCTTTATTTTCTTCTTCAAGTGCTGCTGTATAATATTTTCTTACTAATCTTAGGCCGATATTAGCCGAAAGACACTAGCGAAGTCACGAGTGGCGCTGCTAGTTGCCAGAGGTTTCATGAGCCAGGCTCCTTGTGGTGCCACTTCTTGTTGAATCTCAATTCCCATCGTAAAATAGCCAGTTGAGAGAATGACGCCGTATAAAAAACTATTTCTCCTCATTCTTCTGTGCCGAAAAGGTAAGGAAATGAGAAAACATCCAATGTATATTGCTCGATTGACCAGAGGCTTGTATTACACACCGTTTCACGATAAAAGCACGGACGACAGTAAATTATTTGGTTGTCTTCGAATTTCGAAATCGTCGTTTTACAAGTTGCTTGGTTAAATAAAAGATATAACTGGAATCAGCATAGAACTAAACAAGTGTTTTCAGCAGAAGAGAAATTGGTCCTCACACTGAGGTAAGGAACGCTTTAATTCTCATAATACATCTGCAGCAATTTTCTGTAAATTTTGAAAAATACTCCTTGTGACTAGTAACAACAGTAAATTTTTCGTAAATAAAGGCAGAAACACACAACTAAATAATTTTTTGAGCATGTGTAGACTATTTATTTACAAATCAAGAAACAATAAACATTTATATGACGGTGACATTCTCACTGAAAGTGAACTCAGGTACTTGTCTGTGATAAGTAGAATCGTTTGTGATACATTAGTTATATAATAGGGTAATGTGTTAGCGAGCGCACTATCAGAGGGAGTATTTGATGAGCAGTGAAGGGAGGAAATTTTGTGGGGTAATGAAATGGGTACCTCGTAGATGACCCAATATGATATGGCCAATGGTTGGTTATCTGGGGCTTGAGTAGATTGCAATGACTGAAATTATGTCGGATCTGCATGTTTTTTTAATGGGTCCTCAGTCTTCAGTTTTACGTGCCTTTCCGAAATTCGTATACATTTTCACGCCTGTCTGGGTCAACTTTGTGTTCATGGCAATGGCTACTGTCGTCAGTTTCTATACAGCCTGTTATACAGCCTGTTATTTCCAAGAAAAGAATTTCCATGAAGGTCAATTGCTCAAGACTGTGTCTTGTTAAAAGCTTCAGAACCGATTTTTTTTTTTTGTATTTTTCTGCTTTTGAAGCTCCTGCATCAGTCGTGGCACCTCAGGCTGCATTTTTTGCTTTCAATCTCAGAAATTATGTCTTCTGCACTTATTCAACTTTTGAACAGTTTATTCGTTCCCCTCACTTCTCGGTATACCTTATTTGGTGTTCCCATATTTCTTAATTTATTAAAAAAATAAACGTGTTGTAACGCACTGCAACAAACACCATGTTCACTGCGTTCTAGCGACAAGTTACTGAAAGGCTGAGAGCACACGCTAGAGTGACGCATCGTATGCGCACGCAGGTCCATCGGGGAGAAGTTGCGTCCTTGGGTAATAGGCTCCATACAGGTGTACCGCATCGCCCTTGGCACAATTCCTAGTGGTCAGAGCTGTTGCCGGACCCGGCAGCTACTGGCAAGTGCCGCTAGTTCCCGTAGGCTAACAGGCTCCCGACACTGCCCGTAAGAGACAGAGCACGCAGCTAGGCAGCTGGCAGCTAGGGACGCCACTAGTGATGTCACGAGTGGCCCCACTATTGTCCCTTGGCTGACAGCGGCCTTAGACACTGTTAACAGTTCCTAGGGCTATGTGATGCAGTTTTCCAGAGGACTTAGTGCCACTCTGGCAGACGATTTTCATGTGCACTTGCAAGTCTGTTTCTCGGAGATGTTTGTACCCAGGTGCTCAGACACATCTTCTCTCTTTACCTGTTGGTCATTTATACTCGTGGTCCGATTCATTGCTGTCGACAGCGTTCATTTCAGCAACATGTTAACTGCTGTGTGTGGTGCTTTTGTTAATTTATTCTTCAAGCGCTAACAAGATGATACGTTGAGAACTTCTGGTGCTCCTCATACAATAAAGCTGGTTGGACAATGACTCTATGCCTCCATTCCAAAACTCTGGGTGACAAAGAGTAGCTTTTCTGCACGGGTGGTGCAGGGCCCAGGAGCCTTTAATCCATCTCCGGCCGCTGTGACCGAGCGGTTCTAGGCGCTTCAGTGTGGAACCGCGCGACCGCTACGGTCGCAGGTTCGAATCCTGCCTCGGGCATGGATGTGTATGATGTCATTAGATTAGTTAGGTTTAAGTAGTTCTAAGTTCTAGGGGACTGATGACCTCAGATGTTAAGTCCCATAGTGCTCAGAGCCATTTGAACCACTTTAACCTTTCATCCATCCTGATTTGGTTTCTCGAGCTTTCTTAACTCACTTCTAGCGAATACCGTGGTAATGCCACGAAATAACAATAAAATTTGAAGCAGGGCAAAAAGACAGACAACATGCACACACACATGTTTGTGTGTATGTGAAGAGATATAGGGCGTAAGGTGAACGGCCGGAACGAGGGTGGCTGAAACTCAAAGACTGGTAGGCTGTTCACAACTGTAAACAGAGCAGGGAGCCCTTCACATGTGAATCCAATGAGCTCTTCGCTTATGGTATAAAATGCTTCATTAATAACACTTTTCTGTTAAGATAATAGAAATTCCATACCTGCGTCATTAAACCGTTTCTCATTTGGTTATCTTTCATCTGATTTTCTGCCGTCGTTCACTTCTTATATTGTAAATTGGAAGGTATCTTACGGTTGGCGACATCATTTTGACGGGCCACGAGCTCGAACAGGGCATGTATAGGAAAGGTTACCCACTGCACCTTTTTGAAATGGCCCCAGTGTTCACTTAATCGATATGGACGAACCATGGAAAAGCTAAATCTGCACAGCAGATCAGCAAAATTGCTCTCTGTGGATAAATTAAAAAAGACTTTCGTTCTCAGAGGCGTTATCAAGCGTGAAACCCTTTCTGTTTCCGCAGCTGCGCGGCTCAAAAGAAGAGGCACATTCGTCTGAGCGAAAGTAACGAGTACAGAAACAGAAGGAGAGGTACAGGAAGCAGCAAGCGCCCTGTTCGCCTCGTGCACTGTCGTGATTAAGAGCGGCTAGGCGGGCGCCGAGTCTCCGGCGTACGAGTGGAGAAATTCCAACTGCCATAGTATCTCCGTTCTTCTTCCCAAACACTAACATTCTAAGCAACTGTGCGTCTTTCTATAGTGAGAAAAATGGTTCAAATGGCTCTGACCACTATGGGACATAACATCTGAGGTCATCAGTCCCCTAGAACTTAGAACTACTTACACCTAACTAATCTACGGACATCACACACATCCATGCCCGAGGCAGGATTCGAACCTGCGACCGAAGCGGTCGCGCGGTTCCAGACTGAAGCGCCTAGAATCGTATAGTGAGACTAGTTGCAAATCGCATATCTGTTATCTGATTCGAATGTAAACGCTTCGGAACACTTGGAAAAAGAAAAAAAAAGATATTGTATGACAAGACACGGAAAGTGCGTTATTACAAACGCTTTAGAGGAGCAGTATATAAGCAGTATTCAGATCTATGAAAAAAATCAATGTTTTATTGACTGTCCAGACATGTTGAGCCGTCTGCCAAGCCGAAATGCCTCAAGACAACATTGTTCAAGTTCCTCAGAACGCTAGCTGCTACTTTTACTTCAGCCTGCACTAGTTTTAAAAAAATCTGAATAACTCACACGAATTTACAATAGAGTGACCATAAGATAATAAGAAAGATGCTCGTATTCCTACAATTCACGAATTGTTGTAATGCCGATCACAGTTGAAGCAATAGATTTGGCAGATTTTTCTTGTTATTTTTGCTTTTTCCCCAATTTCCATGTTTAACAATGCACTGAGAATGTTAAGGTGACCGCTCGCGAAGAGCAGAAATTCCGGGTTCGATGCCGTGTCTGACACAAACTTTCACCTGTTACCATTGACACATTTCAAAGCTTACATGAAGCTAACGCTAAAGAAACCTTTGAACAGTGCATTGAGTTTATGCTACAGTTTGCTGTGCAAGTTAGTATTTTTGGTGTACACTGAAGTCTGTGAAAATCGTGTCACCAATGAAAATACAAGTGACTGAAAGCCAATGAAAACTATTGATTAGGTATGTGTCTGTGGAGTAATCGACGTAATCGTCTACATTGTTGTATTGATTTTGTGCCACAAACGCACAGCAGTACGATTTATACATGTCCACATGTGCCCGATACGTAGTATAATGTGAAATGAACCGTGGAACTTAAAATATTTACGAGATTTTGGTTATGAACTATATGTACATGTGAGAGTTTGTAGACATTTGTGATTAAAGCAATGATAGCATTATATGAATATATTACAGGCGCTTGAAAACGACCCACGGTTGAAACTGGCTAATTGGACAGATAATAAACAGAGTATAGCCTACTTGGATTGTAAATCTCCACTAAAATAAAATTTTGAAAAATTTCATGGTAGTACTCAAACCATAAGAACATAAAACTCCTACGCCCAGGAAGACCATCCTGGTAATGACTTCCTTTCCATACTTAACGACCAGATAGACAATGTAGCACAGCACATTAAAGATCGAGAGCAAGGTGCCTGAGATCTTCCAGTCGTGGACAGAAATCTCAGCGGGAAGTTATAATGGATTGTCCTGCTGTTCTTCATTACAACAAGGCCCGGATACTACATTTGGATAACTTCACGCAGGAAAGAATCATCGGGAAATTGGAACAAGGGCGAAGAGTGACGAACATAGACAAGGAGTTTGGTATTGCTCATAATATTTTTTTTTTTTTTTTCACGTGAAAGGGGACCGTTCCGAATCACAGGCACTACTGCCTGAAGGAGAGGAGGTGGACAACAATGCTCAGCTACAACAGCTACAGGGGACTCAAAGTCAAGCAGCAGGTACAGTAGCAACCACAGGTAAGGGTCGGTTCCTTCCTGTGCAGAGAACATTTGAATGGTTGGGTCCGGGACATCGTCCGTCCGAAGGAAGTGAGTGAGTAGGAGATGCACCAGTAGTGCAGTCGCGACGGAGCAGCAGTCGTGGATGAATCAGCAGCCCAGTCGTCTGTTGGCGTGGAGCAGCAAGCAAGGCCCCGTCGCGCGGAGCAGTGAAATGCCTGTGCTAGCAGGCCAGAGCGGATTAGGTTGAGGAAATAGGCCAAAGTGAGTCCATGTCAGTTGCACTCAATATAGAAAACTTTATTTATCAACAAACAATAGTACAACAAGAATGCAAAACGCTCAAAACTTTAATCGACCTCCTTCATTAATATTAGATCGGCTGGAGGCCACACTTAAAATGGAAGACACAAGCCCTAAGCAAAATTGAAATACAGGGTTCTTCTAGAGGTTTCACCCAAGAATATTTTCTAAATCTTCGATCTAATCGGTTGAAGGCCTTAGCAATTTAATTTTAATGGAACTTGGCTGGAGGTCACATATTACGCAATAAGAAGAGTTTGAATCAAAGGCAGAAGGCGTTATCCTCGTCGCGTTGTTGCTGTCCAGCGCGGCGTGTAGTTCGACAGCTGAGGTGTTGTTGGTTGTTTTAGTTGTATCTTTTTTTTTTTTTTTTTTTTTTTTTTTTTTGGCGTTGTATTGAAATCTTGTGGTCGTTTGCTGGTTGCGTGGAGCGGAACTGATTTGGTTGTTTGGTCGGTCGGCTGTCTGTCGGTTGGGTTGCCTCCAGATGAAGAAGTCGTTGGACAGGCTGCCCGTCTCACCTAAATGGCCGTTAATGTCACAATCCCAGGCCGACCCTTGGAAACTTCTGAGCGCTGTGCCTGGTCTCTTAGATACTAACTTCTCTGTATGAGTTTTAGTTATTTGTTGATGTGTGGCCTTCAACCGAGTTTTTATATATCCAGAATTGTTATTCCTTACATGGGGCTTTTAGCCGAATTTTACATCAAATCTTTTAAGGCCTTAAGCCGTTAAATTATTGTGTTCGTGTGTGGTATTCAGCCGAGTTGTAACATCTCTTAAATTAATGTTCTTGTTTTGCCCTTAAGGCATAAGATTGTGATGCTTTTGTGTGGGCCTTCAGCCGAGTTTTGCATTCAATGTTTTAAGATAAGGCCTTCTGCCTTTGATTCAAACTCTTCTTATTGCTTAATATGCGACCTCCAGCCAAGTTCCGTTAAAATTAAATTGCTAAGGCCTTCAGCCGATTAGATTGAAGATTTAGAAAATATTCTTGGATGAAACCTCTAGAAGAACCTTGTATTTCAATTCTACCTAGGCCTTGTGTCTTCCATTTTAAGTGTGGCGTTCAGCCGGTCTAAAGTTAATCAAGGAGGTCGATTAAAGTTTTGAATGTTTCTCATTCTTGTTGCAATATTGTGTGTTGATAAATAAAGTTTGTATGTTGAGTGCAGCTGACAGGAACTCACTTAGGCCCCTTTCCACAACGTAATCCGCCCTGGCCTGCTAGCCCAGGCATTTCTGTATATGATGATAGATGGGAGCACTGAATGCTCCCAGGGACACTGTCGAGGATGATCGTTTTGGTGGTCCCGATGTTATGGTGCAGGGAGGCATAATGTTGCCTGAGTGTATTACCTCCAAATCTTTGAACATAGTACACTCTCCAGTCGATGTTATTGTGACACACTGTACTCCTTCCCTATCGTGCCTTTTCAAGGGAACATTCGGCCCTGACAATTTTTATGGATGACAGCGCGAAGACATCGAAGAGGGCCGGTGGACGAGCTCTTGGAACGAGAGGACATTCGGCCTGACGGTGCCCCCGATTTAAGTCCCATCGATCACGCGTGGGATGCTTTGGGAAGACGTTCTGCAGCACGTCCCCATGCACCAACGACCATCCAACAGCGGTCAACAGTGCTGGAGGAGGAGTGGAACACCCTACCAAAACAGCTCCTTATCAACCTCGTGACCAGCATGGGAGCATGTTGCAGAGGACGCATTGCCATCCGTAACGACCACATACACTATTAAGAACCACGTCCGGTCTTTTGTAATGTCCAGGGGAACACCATAAATTGCAGTGACTGCAGTCTAATTATTGTCTTTGAATAAAATGTCATTTCTGTTCGTCTCATTGCGTATTTCTTTCAGTTACCTTCTGTAATGTATGGTCCAAGTTTCATAGAGGTATATTACTTGGCAGTAACACACCGTGCGAAAGCTAGTTTCGTCTTTAGCTTTTGCACAGCAATACAGTGGCAAGAAAAGCGGATTTCAGACTAAGATTCATTGGAAGAATCTGGAGGGAATGGAATTCAACCACGAAACAAGTGACCTATAATCAACAGTTCGACAGATTTTTCAGTACTGCTCGTCAGTACTTACCAGTAGGGTTTAATAGCAGAGACAGAGGAAGTCCAACTAAGGGCGATGCGTTTCGTCACGGTGTTTTCGACAGCAAAGGGGTTTTAAGGCAATGTTCAACCAGTTCCACCGGCAGGCGGTACAAGACGGAAATAGTGCATCGAAGAGAAATAATTGTTATAATTCTGAAATCGTACATTCCAAGAAAAGAAATCTAAGAAATTTGAAGTCAGTGGTCTTATGACACAGAAACCCAATACACTGAAACACGCACTCACTCCCTAGTAAGGTCCTTGAGGAAAGCCACAGAAAAAAAGACCGAAACGTCGGCTACGCTAGTCAACAAATTTTTTCTGCATCTGGTTTGTAAATGGACTAATTTACGTAATTTGGGTACTGAATTTCTTAGATATGCAGCAAAATCAGAAACAGTGCTGGCGAACACTGATAGAATGAAAACAAAGAAGAAAATATTCGGTACTCAGTGCCATTCACTTTGTATATATGAACATGACGCCAAAAGAAGGACTAAATTAATTCAGAACATATTTTCAACTTTAATCATCTCTGGCATTCGAAAAATGTGACAACGATGCTCCCCTTTTGACTGCGGTTGCATAACTCTGCCCAACAAGATACCAGCAGTAGCTGCCCATCATCGAATGGTTCCAGCGGCCTTGATAATGGTAGGTGAAAGCGTTGAACCTGTTCATAGCTTAGACTATCAAAATTTTCCGGACTGTCGAACAGATCATACGTAACAGAAACATCGTGTTCAACTCTTCTGTTGCCCAAAAGGCCCATCGCAATCGCTTTGAACGAGGACCAGCGTGTGATTCGATAATTGTGAGTTTGGTATCGAAGGCTGGATCTTTCATCAGTGTTCTTATTTGTGGCCAGAAAAAAGATTCCTTCTTTCACGTTTGCTTTACTCAATTTAAGAAAATTTTCTTTCAAATGACTTAAAGACCTGACAGTAGAAAAACCATTAAAAACAAAACAAAAAAAAATCTTACATTCTAAGGCATTTTGAAAGGTAGATTCCGATTTACACACCAAAATACATACTAATTGATATATCACATCCCACGTGCAAAATGGCTGTAGAGTAATGCCTTATTATCACATTTTAGCATTTTAAGTGTTTGGCGCAATAGTTTAGTGTCATACTATGGATCTCAAGATCTTGGATTCGATCGCTGGTCTGTCCTAAGTTTTTTATTTGTCACTTATCATTCCTTTCATCTCTGGCAGCATTTGTCAATGTAAAAAATACACTACTGGCCATTAAAATTGCTACACCACGAAGATAACGTGCTACAGACGCGAAATTTAATCGAGAGGAAGAAGATGCTTTGATATGCAAATGATTAGCTTTTCAGAGCATTCACACAAGGTTGGCGCTGGTGGCGACACCTACAACGTGCTGACATTAGGAAAATTTCCAACCGATTTCTCATACACAAGCAGCAGTTGACCGGCGTTGCCTGGTGAAACGTTGTTGTGATTCCTCGTATAAGGAGGAGAAATGCGTACGATCACGTTTCCGACTTTGATAAAGGTCGGATTGTAGCCTATCGTGATTGCGGTTTATCGTATCGCGACATTGCTGCTCACGTTGGTCGAGATCCAATGATTGTTAGCAGATTATGGAATCGGTGGGTTCAGGAGGGTAATACGGAACGCCGTGCTGGATCCCAACAGCCTCGTATCACTAGCAGTCGAGATGAAAGGCATCTTATCCGCATGGCTGTAACGGATCGTGCAGCCACTTCTCGATCCCTGAGTCAACAGATGGGGACGTTTGCAAGACAATAACTATCTGCACGAACAGTTCGACGTCGTTTCCAGCAGCATAGACTATCAGCTCGGAGACCATGGCTGCAGTTACCCTTGACGCAGCATCACAGACAGGAGAGCCTGCGATGGTGTACTCAACGAGGAACCTGGGTGCACGAATGGCAAAACGTCATTTTTTCGGATGAATCCAAGTTCTGTTTACAGCATCATGATGGTCGCAGCCGTGTTTGGCAACATCGCGGTGAACGCACACTGCAAGCGTATATTCGTCATCTCTATGCTGGCGTATCACCCGGCATGATGGTATGGGGTGCCATTGCTTACACGTCTTGGTCAGCTCTTGTTCACATTGACGGCACTTTGAACAGTGGACGGTACATTTCAGATGTGTTACTATCCGTGGCTCTACCCTTCATTCGATCCCTGCAAAACCCTACATTTCAGCAGGATAATGCATGACCGCATGTTGCAGGTCCTGTACGGGCTTTTCTGGATACAGAAAATGTTCGACTGCTGCCCTGGCCAGCACATTCTCCAATTGAAAACGTCTGGTCAATGGTGGCCGAGCAACTGGCTCGTCACAATACGCCAGTCACTACTCTTGATGAACTGTGGTATCGAGTTGAAGCTGCATGGGCAGCTGTACCTGTACATGCCATCCAAGCTCTGTTTGACTCAATGCTCAAGCGTATCAAGGCCGTTATTAAGACCAGAGGTGGTTGTTCTGGGTACTGATTTCTCAGGATCTATGCACCCAAATTGAGTGAAAATGTAATCACATGTCAGTACTAGTGTAATATATTTGTCCAACGAATACCCATTTATCATCTGCATTTCTTCTTGGTGTAGCAATTTTAAGGGCCAATAGTGTACTAAGTTGCGATGAGCTTCGACGTCCATATTCAACTGTAGTTCCCCCTATATCTGTGTAAGTAAGGTCGCAGGAAGGCAAAGACACACCACTTCCAACTGGTCCGTGCGAAGTAGAGCACTGGGGTTTGCAAAACAACTTTTGGCTTGATGACGTATAATCTTCACCTCTAACTCTTTTATAAGATGATGCTGCAGTGGGGTACCGTAAATTGTTATTGGCGGCTACAGCAGGAGTGCAGCGGACAGCGCCGGCATTTAGCCAGTAGACGTAGTGACTCACTCCCCGCCTCAGCAAACGACCTTGCGCCTCCACCGATGTCTCACTGCATTCTCGCCCGCGTGCCGTACCTACGCGTTGGCTGTAAGCAGCGCGTTGGGTTAACAGCCGCGGCTACTAATAGGCTACTGGCGACAGGCGACAAGCTCCTGCTCTGTCTCTGTGGTAGTGGCCTACACTGACGACAGCTACGTCACAGTCGTCTGGTGGCGGGATTTAACGCGGGGTTATGTAGCAGTGAAGTACGTTGCCACCAGCCACTAGAGATCAGAAATGAGTTCCGCTTATTCCCTTTAAACTCGCCAGCGTGTCCCGCGACGTCATCTCCGAACTCGCCTTCTCCGTAAGCATGCCCTCCGCAGCTGCCAATTTCGCCGAAAACGCGCCAGTTGAGTCTGTTGCCGGGGACAGGTGGACTACACTAGCGTAGAAAAGAGAGCGAACAGACGAGTTTGCAAATATGATGGAGGGTTGCCTGCTACATAAGCACAACCGTTCGACATGGCGATTATTATGTGCCCACTACAATGATCATTGGCAGTGAACATTGTTCTATTTAATCATGCGTGGGCGACACCGTCTCTGGGGGTTGGCTTGTATTTCCGCACGAAGCGGCTTGATTGGTTAACTTCAATGCTAATTGTCGCGTAGTGGTACATTTAGCCATCACGAGAGCGTTACAAATCTGATGGAACGTTTGAAGTGGGACATACTTGCAGATAGGCGGTACGCTAAACGGAAGGGGTTGCTCACTAAATGCCGAAATCCGATCTTCACCGAGGTTGTAGAAATGTTCAAATGTTTGTGAAATCTTATGGGACTTAACTGCTAAGGTCATCAGTCCCTAAGCTTACATACTACTTAACCTAAATTATCCTAAGGACAAACACACACCCGAGGGAGGACTCGAACCCCTGCCGGAACCAGCCGCACAGTCCATGATTGCACCGCCTAAGACCGCTCGGCTAATCCCGCGTGGCGAGGATGTAGAGCATGTATTATTACCACCTACTTTGAAATCGCGCAATGATCACCATTCAGAGATAAGGGAAATTATAGCTCGTACTGAGGCGTTCAGACAGTCGTTTTTCTCTCGCACGATCAGCGAGTGGAACAGAGGGAGGGGGGGGGGGGAGGGGGGAAATATGACTTTGGCGCGAATTCTGCTCTCCGCCACACACTGCTTGGTGCCTAGCGGAGTATATATGTAGATGTAGATGTAGAAACGGCGCAAAGTATCGAATTTCTTCTTTACAGCTAGTCCTCAGCGTAACTTACGCTGCAATACCTTTAAAAGCTTTTCTGTCGGTTTCTGACCACCCTCCATATTTGTGTATGGTGATTCAACTGCCTCTACCAATCTCGTTTAACGTAACTCGCAGTATTATATCTGACCTTCATAAATCAAATGCGAGATTTTCATATTCTCTCACTCGCTATGAGCAAACTACTAGTCGTACAGAAATGAACACTTAGAAATGTCACTTAGGCGCGACAGGTGGTGAGCCGTCGGAACCCAACCAGGGGACAGCCACGGACCGACCGACACAACGACCTGCTTGCCACCAATCTGTACATGCGAACTTAAACAAAAAAGGTTACACACTCAACTTTGACGTCCTGGGTCGGCTGACATCGAAATAAGTGTCCAGGGAATAGAAAAGCAACTGGAATCACTCAACAGAGGAAAGTCCACTGCACCTGACGGGATACCAATTCGATTCTACACAGAGTACGCGAAAGTACTTGCCCCCCTTCTAACAGCCGTGTACCGCAAGTCTCTAGAGGAACGGAAGGTTCCAAATGATTGGAAAAGAGCACAGGTAGTCCCAGTCTTCAAGAAAGGTCGTCGAGCAGATGCGCAAAACTATAGGCCTATATCTCTGACATCGATCTGTTGTAGAATTTTAGAACATGTTTTTTGCTCGGGTATCATGTCGTTTTTGGAAACCCAGAATCTACTATGTAGGAATCAACATGGATTCCGGAAACAGCAATCGTGTGAGACCCAACTCGCTTTATTTGTTCATGAGACCCAGAAAATATTAGATACAGGCTCCCAGGTAGATGCTATTTTCCTTGACTTCCGGAAGGCGTTCGATACAGTTCCGCACTGTCGCCTGATAAACAAAGTAAGAGCCTACGGAATATCAGACCACCTGTGTGGCAGGATTGAAGAGTTTTTAGCAAACAGAACACAGCATGTTGTTATCAATAGAGAGACGTCTACAGACATTAAGGTAACCTCTGGCGTGCCACAGGGGAGTGTTATGGGACCATTGCTTTTCACAATATATATAAATGACCTAGTAGATAGTGTCGGAAGTTCCATGCGGCTTTTCGCGGATGATGCTGTAGTATACAGAGAAGTTGCAGCATTAGAAAATTGTAGCGAAATGCAGGAAGATCTGCAGCGGATAGGCACTTGGTGGCAACTGACCCTTAACATAGATAAATGTAATGTATTGCGAATACATAGAAAGAAGGATCCTTTATTGTATGATTATATGATAGCAGAACAAACACTGGTAGCAGTTACTTCTGTAAAATATCTGGCAGTATGCGTGCGGAACTATTTGAAGTGGAATGATCACATAAAATTAATTGTTGGTAATGCGGGTACCAGGTTGAGATTCATTGGGAGAGTCCTTAGAAAATGTAGTCCATCAACAAAGGAGGTGGCTTACAAAACACTCGTTCGACCTATACTTGAGTATTGCTCATCAGTGCGGGATCCGTTCCAGGAGATAGAGAAGATCCAAGGAAGAGCGGCGCGTTTCGTCACAGGGTTATTTGGTAACCGTGATAGCGTTACGGAGATGTTTAGCAAACTCAAGTGGCAGACTCTGCAAGAGAGGCGCTCTGCATCGCGGTGTGGCTTGCTCGCCAGGTTTCGAGAGGGTGCGTTTCTGGATGAGGTATCGAACATATTTCTTTCCCCTACTTACACCTCCCGAGGAGATCACCAATGTAAAATTAGAGAGATACGAGCGCGCACGGAGGCTTTCAGACAGTCGTTCTTCCCGCGAACCATACGCGACTGGAACAGAAAAGGGAGGTAATGACAGTGGCACGTAAAGTGCCCTCCGCCACACACCTTTGGGTGGCTTGCGGAGTATAAATGTAGATGTAGATGTAGAACAGGGCCTTACCGTAGGAAATTTAATGTAGTTAAATTTTGTACTGGGATACTTTTTCGTCAGAAGCCACTGTTTTCGAGTTATTAAAAAAAAACATACAAAAGTGACCTTCAAAAATGGTTCAAATGGCTCTGAGCACTATGGGACTTAACATCTGAGGTCATCAGTCCCCTAGAACTTAGAACTACTTAAACCTAACTAACCTAAGGACATCACACACATCTATGCCCCAGGTACGATTCGAACCTGCGACCGTAGCGGTCGCGTGGTTCCAGACTGAAGCGCCTAGAACCGCTCGGCCACATCGGCCGGCAAAGTGACCTTCAGACGCACCTCTACCTCAATATTTATCACTCACCAGTCAGGGTTTCCAATGTGTTGTTCTTGGCAGTCCCTCTTATCACTGTACAAAAATTTTCGTCTACAGGAACGTTTCCCTATATTCGACATTTTATGGTATCTGTTGTTGGGCTATCACGCCACCAGCATAGTCGGTTATTTTGTTAACATTATTATTTAAATGTGCCCGTGTGGGTAGTGAAAGGAAAACAACTTTTGTAAATGTTGCGTTAAAACCAATTTCGTCGACAATTACAAGGACAATAGTGTCTTAGTCAGAAAGCATGGCGAATACGATGTAATAGTTTATTTTATGCTTTTAAAATTCACAACATTTTAGGTACAGTATACACAAACATCAGTTCCACCATTTGTAAGCACTGGGCTAATCCAATGGCGTAATAAGGCCAGTGAAATGAAGACCAAAAAAGGTCGAATGTGGGAAATAATTCGTGCAGTCGCTAATTTTTGTGCAGTGGCAGGAGGCAGAGCCACGATCAACTCTTCCTTACCGGAAGAGTGTGTGAGTGGGGATGCGTTTGAAGGCCACTTTAGTACGTTTTTCTTGAATGACTCGAAATCTCTGGCCTGTAGTGAAAACGTACAGCAGAACAAATTTAACTTCATTAGATTTCCTGCAATAATGTTCTGTTCATTTTTCTGTAGGACCAATAGTTTGCGCGTAGCGAACGAGAGAACATGAAAATCTCGCACGTGGTTTCGGAGGCCATGTGTACCATTGCTGTGGCTACATGAAACGACATTGGGTAACGGCAGCTGAATCACAGTGTACATACACAGCGTCCCTTAATTTTCGTCTTTTACCCTCCACAGTCTCACAAAACGTAACTGCGTTCGAGGCTATCTTGTCCCGGCAATCGATTATTTCGCCCTGTCAATGCTAGTTTACAACGGAAGATCGTGCACTCAGCTTCCCTACTAAGTCACGACTTCTGCACGCTTGAGAAAGCGGGGACGAGCCGAAGTCATATTGGCGGAACTGTAGCGGGAAGTATGGGAGCCACTATAACACTGACGTAAAAGAGGCGCCTCGATTTCTGATGTATGCAACCCTGAATATTAGACTCGTACTCGCTCTATTTCTGATCTCTACCAGCCACCAGTCGCTCCAAATGTACCTTCAATCATTGGGGCACGTATCGAATGACTCACTCATCATCACGCCTCATGAGCAGTTGAGTATACTGGTGTAACTGGTGACAGTGTCATTCATTGTCTCATAATATTGCATTGTAAACAGGTCCCAAAATTATTCAGCCAGCCTGATGTGTAGTGACACCTACAGTCGGAATTCACTGTTGCGTTCATCAGTATGGCCTTATAATACACTAGGACAAAAAAAAAAAAAATGACGCACCACGAAGGAGCCATCTGCATGGAATGGTAACATATAAGACAAGCAGATGATTACAATTTCAGAAAAAATTCGATGAATTATCTAGGAGAAAGAGCTTCACAAATTGAGCAATTCAGTAACGCATTGATCCACCACTGCCCCTTACGCAAGCGGTTATTCAGCTTGGCACTGATTGACAGAATTGTCGGATGTCCTCCTGAGGGACATTGTGCCAAATTCTGTCAAATTGGTGCGTTATATCGTCAAAAGTCCATGTTGATTGGAGGTTCCTGCCTATAATTCTCCAAACGTTCTCATTTGGGGAGAGATCCGGTAACCTTTCTGGCCAAGGCAGGGTTTGGCAAAGCACGAAGACAAGCAGTAGAAACTTCCGTCGTGTGCGGGAGGGCGTTATCTTGCTGCAGCGTAAACCTGGGATGGCTTGCCATGAAGGGCAACAAAAGGGAGCGTAAAATATGGTCGACGTAGCGCTGTGCTGTAAGGGTGTCGCGAATGACAACCAAAGGTGTGCTGCAATGAAATGAAATGGCGCCCCAGGTCATCACTCCTGGTCGTCGAACCATATGGTGGGCGACAGTCAGGTTGTTACCCAACATGAGTCTGGGGTGTTTGCAAACACATCTTCGCTGGTCATCTGGGTTCAGCTCAAAGTGGAACTCATCACTGAAGACAGTTCTACACCATTCAATGACGTTCCAGGTCGAATGTGCCCGACACTACTGCTAAGGGTGTACAGAGGTCAATTGTAGTCGGAGTAAGGGGCGCCGTGAGCTCCGCCGCCTTTGGTTTGGTTTGGTTTGGTTGTTTGGGGAAAGAGACCAGACAGTGACGTCATCGGTCTCATCGGATTAGGGAAGGACGGGGGAGGAAGTCGGCCATGCCCTTTCAAAGGAACCATCCCGGCATTTGCCTGGAGCGATTTAGGGAAATCACGGAAAACCTAAAGCAGGATGGCCGGTCGCGGGATTGCAGCCGCCTTTCTGTGAGCCGCTTATTAATGATCCGTGTGATCACTGAAGCACCAGTTGCACGTACGATCGATGATAATGATGAATCCGGGGCTCTGAGTGCCTCTCTGACAATCACCGATTACTTCAACCACACGTCTTCTCCCAAATGCTGACATTTGCGTATGCGTATATTGTACACGCGCATGTCTGCGAGGCGTAGTTAATAACAAACTGAAAACACATAATGAAATTCGCAATGGATTTATACCCTGGTATCGATCTGTGCCTGTCCGCAGCTCGTGGTCGTGCGGTAGCGTTCTCGCTTCCCGCGCCGGGTTCCCGGGTTCGATTCCCGGCGGGGTCAGGGATTTTCTCTGCCTCGTGATGACTGGGTGTTGTGTGATGTCCTTAGGTTAGTTAGGTTTAAGTAGTTCTAGTGGACTGATGACCATAGATGTTAAGTCCCATAGTGCTCAGAGCCATTTGAACCATTTTTTCGATCTGTGCCCTGTAAACTATCCTTGTCAGCTCCGTGGTTGAATTGGGCTACAGCGTCACATATTCTTCTGTCCGCCGCCAAAGTTTACAATTTTGCGTTTTCCGTCGATACCTGTTCAAAAAATGGTTCTAATGGCTCTGGGCACCATGGAACTTAAAATCTGAGATCATCAGTCCCCTAGAACTTAGAACTACTTAAACCTAACTAACCTACGGACATCACACACATCCATGCCGAAGGCAGGATTCGAACCTGCGACCGTAGCAGTCGCGCGGTTCCGGACTGAAGCGCCTAGAACCGCTCGGCCACCGCGTCAGGCTCGATACCTGCATGAATATCAATTTGTGACCGATTTGCATAGCTCCTTCGTGGTGCGCGTTTTTTTTTTTATGTGAGACTGTATTAACTTCGGACGACTACAGCGAACTCTGTCTCCAGCGTTGTCGGTGTCTACGAACATTAATCCCAGTCACCCTTCCGTCCAGAGTACCGATTCGATTCTACAGATAGTAGTATTACTATCCGAGAGCGTCATTATATTTGGAATGGTTATAGAGCCTATATTTCTTATATAAGCACACTGGGGACAACATTAGGCACACTGCAGCAGACGTCACGCTAAAGCCATGTAACACTGGCTCTAAACCTGATTATGTCTTTAATTAATTCGTCGAGAAAGAGAGTCGACAAGTTTCTTCAGGTATGCCACATTCAGCTGAAGCCATTCATTGATAATTAGTTTATTGATAATGACGAGGATTGTAAATGTAAAAGGACACAAGCACGTGGTGTACAAGCCACCGTTAATCCAGTGTATCAGGATTATTTTATTATTGATTCAAAACTTTTTGCTCAGTTAAATTGTCGCAGCTAGTGCTTCTATGTTAACTCTCACCGTCTACATGCCGGATCGCGGTAACACCTCAGCACAAAAGCGGTGTGTTCTGGTAATCTGCTAATTTTCAGTTTTTCCTGAGTAGTGTCTGACCAGTCAATTAGATGAGTGGAATCTGCAGAAACGCATCCAGAGCGTCGGTCGAAAGGCATTCGCTCTTCCTGGCCTCGGCTCCCGGCCTAGCACGAGGTGCTCCTTCCTTTGTCTCGCTCTCTCTCTCCTTCTGTATTCTGAACTCTGTTCTGTGCTTGATCTTCCAGTTGGCTGGTAGTTTGTTCGCCAAATATAGGGGGCGCCCAACTGTACTCCGTAGTGGAGGATATAGGCCATTTTTACCTCTTAAACCATCCGTTTTTCTTGGTGTTTTCCCCGGATGTCCGACTCTATAGCTAAGTGGTCAGTGCAACAGACCCTCGTGCAGGGAACGTGTGTTCAGTTCCCGGTACTGCCACGGATTTTTGCTTGGTGGGAGGACTGGACTGGGGTGCACACAGCCTCGTCACGTCAATTGAGGAGCTATCTCTATCTAGCAGCTCCAACGTCGGAACGTTGACAACGGTCGGGAGTGCGCTGCGCTGCCCCCATGTCCATATTGCATCCAGTGATGAATAGCTAAGGATGATGCGGCGGTCGGTCGACTACCACGTGATCTTCGGGGCCTGATCGCGGAGTTTCCTTTCTTTTCCCTTCCCCGGATGCGCATACATCCCGTCAACTCCGCTGATACCAGCAGTGGTTGCTATAATCTCAATCCTCTCATGGTGCCAGAAAATGAAGGTTCAAGCCTCTATCTTTTTAAAAAAATAACAATAAAACTAATATACGTTTTGTAATAGGTACATGAATGGTTAATTAGCCTCCTACAATTCAGCTCTCAAAATAAAAATAATATCATTGTGCAAACAGTTAAAACGCCAACGTAGTATAAGTAGTTGGTATGCGATTTTCAGTAAACTGACGAAATTTAATGATTATTTCCATAAATGGAGACTTAAGTGTAACCCAAGTAAAACTGAGGCCACTGCACTCCATCTAAACAACAAAGGAACCCAAAGGAAGCTACATGTGACTTTTGACGTAATCGAGGTTCCCCACAACTACAGTCCATTATATCTAGGAACCACTTTGCATCGGTGCTTGGCATTCAAACAACAGTGCCACTGAGTATCTAAGAAACTTAGCTCAAGAGTCAGTCTACTTTGTAAGATTGCCAGAAGCAGTTGGGGTGCGGACGCCAGTTCTCTACACTCTGCTGCAGTCGCTGGTGAATATTGCGCTCCTGTGTAGATAAGCAGCGCCCGTACAATAGTGACAGATGGGCAGCTTTATAAAGCCATGTGTGTTATCACCGGTAGCGATAGATCGACTCCCATTCAAAGATTATCTGTGTTAGCTAGTGCTGCTCCCCAAGATCTAAGAAGGAAAGCAGCTACGGTAAAGTTGCTTCAGAAGATCACTTCGTGTAAGAACTCTCTCTTCTACGGTGCCCTACAAGATCCAACAACTCGTCTGAAATCGCGCAAACCATCCTGGGTTGATTCAGAAAGTGTCCCTTCTTTCGGAGTAACTTACAAGTGGTGACAATGCTGGAATGACCATCCACCCAAAAATACTCACCTTGTTCAACATCCAACAAGGAAGGTAGAAGGATTTCAACCACCGCATGAAACCTAGTCCATGCGAACATCATTACAATGGTCAAGGAAGATGCGATTACACCCTGAAGAAGTGGGGTTTCCGTTCATCTGCTGACCGCGACTGCAGAGCGGAGAAGCAAACATTGTTAAGGAATGTCAATTTCGAGCATTGACGGTGCTAAGAACGATACACCAAGCGACTCCGGGTGCTGTCCAAAATGGTTCAAATGGCTCTGAGCACTATGGGACTTAACATCTGAGGTCATCAGTACCCTAGAACTTAGAACTACTTACACCTAACTAACTTAAGGACATCACACGCAAACATGCCCGAGGCAGGATTCGAACCTGCGACAGTAGCGGTCGCGCTGTTCCAGACTGTAGCGCCTAGAACCGCTCGGCCACAGAGGCCGGCCCGGGTGCTGCCGACTGGTTCTCAGATCCGGATATTTCCATTTGACTGCAGATACTTTTATGTACTTGTAAAACCGTATGATACATGGTGCATGTAGTGATAGAAATAGAGGTATTTTGTTGTCCATGACGGTTTCAGGTGCAAAGAACGGACTGGGTGGCGCCGCATGCCCAAATTTGCGGCGACAGGTCTGCCTACCTCTGCCCTCTAACGTGACCTATAACTACGTTGTCTTTGAATCTTGCAATATCGACTTCTTTACAAGAAGCATAACACAGAGCTTATAGATATTTCCTCATCCACTAGAATCACTGATAGGTGGTGTCCTAGGTCCATTTATTGTCGCAGGTTTTGGGAAGCTGTACAATCTTCGAGGATGTGGAGAACCGTTAATGTCCAACTGTGTGGGTTCTTCTTGATGATTAGATCGCGGAGAGATTCAACAATTCGATGATATTAACCGTAACGTTTAAACAGCTATCCCAAAAGTCTAATGATATTTTCTACAAATGGTTCAAATGGCTCTGAGCACTATGGGACTTAACTTCTGAGGTCATCAGTCCCCTAGAACTTAGAACTACTTAAACCTATCTAACCTAAGGACATCACACACATCCATGCCCGAGGCAGGATTCGAACCTGCGACCGTAGCAGTCGCGCGGTTCCAGACTGTAGCGCCTAGAACCGCTCGGCCATCCCGGCCGGCGATGTTTTCTACAGGATTAACACAGTGTGGCTTAGCGGGTCACTGGAAATGCGATAGGCTGTCTATGCATTCGTCAAAGCTGGAAGTTACGCATGTTGCTCTGTAAACATTGCTGTTGCCACCTTGGAATACGGGAGTTGCAAATTTCTGAAATTATGAAGGGATTGTACAAGATTACATGAGAATATATGTAGATTTTTATTATTGTATATTAGCGAATTTTGTTGACTGCTTTGGTATATGATTTTGTAGCGACTCTAGCTCCCACATATTCATCACGCACAGTTTTCAAAGACGACACTCTAAGTTTCGAATAACATGGCAAACTGCATGGCTATTTCATTAAAACAATTATGACAAATAACTCAATTGTCGTACAAGACAACTTAATTTTTAAACAATTTTTTTAATGTCTATTCTTCTACTGAAAAAGTTATAGTGCCATCTGATCTCGTCAGTGGTTGAAATTAAACCTGAACAACAGCATTATAAGTTAAAAAAGAACACGATTCAACCGTATTTAACAACTATGTTCTTTCGACAGAAATAAAAACTGCGTCTATAGAGGCTCCAGAAGCTCCCTAGTGTTGTGTGGTGGAGGGTACTTTTTGTACCACCAAATGAGCCCTCCAACCCAGTTCCACTCACGAATCGCGCGTGGGAAGAATGGTTATCGGTAACCGTCTGTATTCGTCCTAATTTCTGAAATTTTCTCGTAGTGGTCATTTCGCGAGATGTATGTGTCAGGAAGTAGTATGTTGTTCGACTCTTCCCGGTGAGTTTCTCTCGAAATTTCAATAGTAAACCTCTCTATAACGCACTCGCTCTGATCCCGTGACGAAACACGCCGTTCTTCTTTAGATCTTCTTTACCTCTTCTATTAGTCCTACCTGGTAAGGATCCCATATTGATGAATCGATCGAACAAGCGTCCTTACGGCACTTCCTTCATGGATGAGATACATTTTCTTAAGATCTTTCCTGTGAATCTGTATGGCTTCTTCTTTCCCTACTATTTGTTTTATGTAGTCGTTCCATTTAAGACCGCACTGGATAGTTACTCAATGCTACTCTATCCTGTGCAAGCCTCTTCATCTCCAAATAACTATTACAACCTACATCCTTCTGAATCTGCTCAGTGTATTCATCTCTTGGTCTCCTTCTACGATTTTTACCCTCCACGCTTCCCTCCAATACTAAATCGGTTATCCCTTGACACCTCAGAACGTGTCCTACCAACCGATCCCTTCTTCTAGTCAGGTTGTGGCACAAATTCCTCTTCTCCCCAATTTTATTCCGTACCTCCACATTAGTTACCTGATCTACCCATCTAATCTTCAGCATTTTTCTGTAACACCACATTTCTAAAGCTTCTGTTCTCTTCTTTTCTAAACTAGTTCTCGTCCATGCTTCATTTCCATACACTACAAACTCCATACTCCATACAAACACTTTCAGAAAAGACATCCTGACACTTAAATCTATATCCGATGTCAAGAAATTTCTCTTCTTCAGAAATGCTTTTCTTGCCGTTGCCAGTCTACAATTCACATCTTGTATACTTCGACCATCATCAATTATTTTGCTTCCCAAATATCAATACTCATTTACTAATTTAAGTGTCTCATTTTCTAATCTAATTCCCTCAGCATCATCTGATTTAATTCGACTACATTCCATTATGCTTATTTTGTATTTGTTCATGTTCATCTTATATCCTTCTTTCAAGACACTGTCCTTTCCATTCAGCTGCTGTTCCAGGTTCTTTGCTGTTTCTGACAATCACAACGTCGTTGGCAAAGCTCATGTTTTCTATTTCTTCTCCATGGATTTTAATTCCTATTCCAAATTTTTCTTTTATTTCCTTTATCCCTTACTGTTTGCTCAATATGCAGATTCAATAACACCGAAGATAGGGTACAATCCTGTCTCACTCCCTTCTCAAGCATTGCCTCTCTTTCGTGTCCCTCGACTCTTGTAACTGCCATCTGATTTCTGTACAGGTTGTAAACAGCCTTTCGCTCCCTGTATTTTATCTCTGCCACCTTCAGAATTTAAAAGACAGTATTCCAGTCAACACTGTCAAAAGCTTTGTCTCTTAGTCTACAAATGCTAGAAACGTAAGTTCCTAATCCGGAGATAAGTCGTAGGGTCAGTATTGCCTCGTGTGTTCCAACATTTCTTCGGAATCCAAATTGATCTTCCCCGAAGTCGGCTTCTACCAGTTTTTCCATTCGTCTATAAAGAACTCGTGTTAGTATTTTGCAACTGTGATTTATTAAACTGATAGTTCGGTAATTTTCACATCTGTCAGCACTTGCTTTCTTTGGGATTGGAATTATTATAGTCTTCTTGAAGTGTGAGGGTATTTCGCCTGTCTGATACATCTTGCTCACCAGATGGAGGAGTCTTGTCAGGGCTGGCTCTCCCAAGGCTATCAGTAGTTCTAATTGAATGTTGTCTACTCCCGGGGCCTTGTTTCGACTTATGTCTTTCACTACTTTATTAGATTCTTCACGCAGTATCATATCTCCCATTTCATCTTTATCTACGTCCACCTCCATTTCCACAATGTTGCTCTAAAGTACATCGCCCTTGTATAGACCCTCTACGTACTCCTTCAATCGTTCTACTTTCCTTTCTTTGCTTAAGACTGGTTTTCCATCTGAGCTCTTGATATTCATACAGGTGGTTCTCTTTTCTCCAAAGGTCTCCTTAATTTTCCTGTAGGCACTATCTATCTTACCCCTAGTGATACATGCTTCTATATCCTTACATTTTTCCTCTAGCCATCCCTGCTTATCCATTTTGCACTTCCTGTCGATATTATTTTTGAGACGTTTGTATTCCTTTTCGCCTGCTTCATTTACTGCAATTTTATATTTTCTTCTTTCATCAATTAAATTCAATATCTCTTCCTTTACCCATGGATTTCTACCAGTCCTCGTCTTTTTACCTACTTGATCGTCTGCTGGCTTCACTATTTCTTCCCTCAGGTAGTGTATAGAAAAAAAAGGAGGGGGGGGGATACCGAGTTGGTGTGAACTGTAAATGCATGTGCATTGTATTGGTATAGTAAAAATGCTAGAAAAGTAGTAAACTAATTTTATTATTAGGTCTCCCATTTGTTTTACACACCGATTTGCCAGGAATAGGCACAGTGGCTACCACGAAACACGGCTTATTAGTTAGTTGTTCGTTCTTCTCATCTGTTTATTTGGTGTCTAACATCTTTTCTTATGATTGTGGAAATTTCTCTTTTGCTTCTTTTTTTTATTTGTTTGTTCCTTTTCTCTTCCTCGTTCCCTCTTGATACCGCTACGATTCACTGTACTCGATTCCACTACTCTCTCTGCCTGTTCACTTACTTCCTCTTACGCACTGTATGCCACCACCTCTGCTTCCTTTTCAAAGCTGTCGCGCTGGCTTATGTTTGCAACTGGGCTGTAGTGGCGGCGCGTCATTGAAATTCTTTGTGTTTCTCAGTTTCCTTATTGTGAGCATCTGCCTCGCTGTGAGGGGTGCTGGGGTGGTTGGGCTTGGTGTTGCTGCCACCTCAACTCCTCCCTCCTGCCCAGCTTTTTTTGTCTCAGCCGTAATGCCTAAGGCTCCAGATATTTGACCTTGACCCTACCGGTAATTAAGTTCCGTTGGAGTTCAGTATACGTTGGGTAGGATGCTTTTGTCTTCTTGGGTGAAGGGGTGGGATTTTCTACCAGAAATATTTAGAAATAACAGAGACATTTTCCGAGGTTGTATCGCACTGCCTCCACCGGCTGAATTGAATATCGGAGGCTGCATCACAAACAAAATGCTGTTGGTACTTCCCATACTTTTCAAGTAGCTTTGAACGCAGAATCTGCAATGTCTCGGACCTGTTCTAGTGAACTTGTCAAAAAATGTTTAATTTTGGCTCGACTGATGACTCTGTGTAAATGTCTCAGTAGCATGTTCAATGGACTTCGCTCGGCACAGTTTGTGAGATATGATATTTAGTACTGTTAGGTCAACAACCCACGACTGCTGGAATGCAAAAATTAATTGCACTCTCGTATTAAACTTTTCTATCTATCTGTTGCTATTTTAGTCACTGCTATAAAAAGTGATCTAGTGCTTACTTTTACAAAGCGACGAAACGCAACACCAGTATTTATTACAGTAACTTTTCTACACAGTGCCACATCAACTGCAATCGTTTACTATAGGGATGTTCATATAGCATCTACAGATTTCACACAACCATTGTCGCCGATGTGAAAGTTGCTACAAGGAAACAAATAAAATAACCGAAATCTAAGGGAGCAGAAGTCTGCTTCAGTTTTAATGCTTTTAGGTGCCTGAAAATTGTTGTTATGCTGGGTCTTTTCTATGTAATCCTTCTCCAGTCAACGCAATTATTTGGAGAGTTATTTGAAGTGCATTTTCACGCAAGTGTGTCACACTACTTGGTATATTTTTGAGACTTCTTGTTTTACACTGTTTTTTTCTTTGTAAATTTGTGGTAAGATCTTATGGGAACAAACTGCTTAGGTCATCGGTCCCTAAGCTTACACAGTACTTAATATAACTTAAACTAACTTACGCTATGGACAACACACACACCCATGCCCGTGGAAGGACTCGAACCTCCCACGACGGGGGGGGGGGGGGGGGGGGGGGGGGGGGGGGAAAGGGGGGGGTGGAATCCGCGAGGACCGTGGCAAGACACCTGAAATTTGTTATAATGTGCGTTTGAACTATTTAAAATCAACCGAAGGATTATCAAAGAAGTTTCAGAAATCGGACAATGAGAATGTTTTGACGTTCTCCATCGATTTTGTTTGCCTATTAAACCGTAGCGAGTCTACGATAAAATGCTAAGATCACTGTGCAGCAATAGTAACGCATTTTCTAGTTTTACTGCAGACACAGTTCTGCGTCAGAGAGTGTGACTGAAAGACCGAAGTAGCTGGAAACGTGCAACAATAAAGGTGAAGTACGTGGAACAGGACGAGTCTTATGCGTGAAGGTCGAAATTGCACACAAATTAATCCCTAAATATTACGGGTATATGGGTCAAATGGAACGTTGCATCCAGCTGTAGTGAAATGTTGCCAACAATTTGAACAAGGCCGTTAATGATAATCGGGAAGTCCAGATGAGATGAGATGTACTTTTTGTTCCAAAAGATCCATAGTGAGGATCTCCTCCAGGATGTGGAACACGTCAGAAAAACAAAAATTCAGAATATATATTCGCAAATAAAAAAATATTAATGTATCTACTACAGAACACAAGTGAAGTGGTCGTCACGGAAATGGAATGACTCAAAATATTTAAACATATGTTCATTTCAAAGGTAATAAACAGCTTGTCAAAGAAACACAGAAATGTTCAGTATACTGAGGTGCATATTGTAATCCTTAGGTTAATGTAGCCGTCCATCAGCAAATAGAATAAATGCAACAGTTATTTGCAACGATCGCATTACTGCACAGAAATTGTGCAGTAGTCAGATTGTACGAATAATAGCTTATTTGATATTCGAGTGAGGAGCCAAAGAAACTTAGGACCTGCCTAATATCGTGTAGGGCCCCCGCGAGCACGCAGAAGTGCCGCAACAAAGCTCGACTTGGACTCGACTACTGTCGGAATTAGTGCTGGAGGGAACTGACACCATGAATCCTGCAGGGCTGTCCATAAACCCGCAAGAGTACGAGGGGTTAGAGATCCCTCCTGAACAGCACGTTGCAAGGCATCCCAGATATGCTCAATAATGTCCATGTCTGGGGAGTTTGGTGGCCAGCGAAAATGTTTAAACTCACAAGAGTGTTCTTGGAGTCACTCTGTAGCAATTCTGGACGTGTGGGGTATCGCACTGTCCTGCTGGAATTGCCCAAGTCAGTCTGATAGCACAATGGATATGAATGGATGTAGGTGATCAGACAGGATGCTTACATACGTGTCACGTATCAGAGTCTTATCTAGACGTATCAGGAGTCCCATATCACTCCAACTGCATACGCCCCACAGCATTACAGAGTCTCCACCAGCTCTAAAACATCACCTTAACATGCTGCCGAACACGCGGCTGCTCCAAATAATTAACAGCAAACGCCGCAAGCAGTCCCTAATCAGTCCCTTATCACCGGAAGTGTTGCGCAACCGGAAGTCGCCTAACTAATTTTTCTGCAACACGAGCTAAGTAATACTAGAGCTCGTGTGTTGCAGCAGCCGCGCCAGAGACTAAGTCCCGATCAAGGTCACCGACTTTAACGTACGAAACATATTTAAAAAGTGACGCAGGGTCCATGGATTCATGAGGTTGTCTCCATACTCGTGCACGTCCATCCACTCGATACAAATTGAATCGAGTCTCGTCCGACCAGGCAACGTGTTTCCAGCCATCAACAGCCCAGTGCCGGCGTTGACGAGCCCAGGCGAGGCGTAGACCTTTGTGTCGTGCAGTCAACGAAGGTGCACGAGCAGGCCTTCGGCTCCGAAAGCCCTTATTGATGATGTTTCGTCGAATGCTTTGCACGTTGACGCTTGTTGATGGCCCAGTATTCAAATCTGCACCAATTTGCGGAAGGGTTACACTTTTGTCACGTTGAACGATTCTCTATAGTCGTCGTTGTCCCATTTTTGCAGGATCTTTTTCCGGCAGCAGCGATGTCGGAGATTAAATGTTTTAGCGGATTCCTGATATTCACGGTACACTCGTGAAATGGTCGTATGGCAACAAAATCCCCACTTCATCGCTAAGTCGGACATGCTGTGTCCTATCGCTCGTGCGCCGACTATAATACTACTTTCAAACTGACTTAAAACTTCATAACTTGTCATTGTAGCAGCAGTAACCTATTTAACAACTGCGCCAGACACTTGTTCTCTTATATAGGCGTTGCCGACCGCAGCGCCCTATTCTGCCTGTTTACATATACCTGTATTTGAATACGCATGCCTATAACAGTTTCTTTGGCGCTTCAGTGTATTACTAACATACACACATCAGTTGGTCTGCTAAGAGTAGAAGGAGTTGGTCACCAATAAGTCCGTTTGGATATTATTAAACCGAATTTTATTAGTAGTTAAACTTTTTATGGCTGCTGGCCAATTATGAAAATGTGTATTATTGAATAATGGTCACCTTTTTGGACCAAAGTGACTTTAAATCTTTGTGAAGATTATGCTTATTTCTAGTACCGATCCCATGAAATGAGCTGTTGTTTGAAAAAGATATATATTTAAATGACGAATTCCATTAAGAAATAAATACACTACAGGCCATTAAAATTGCTACACCAAGAAGAAATGCAGATGATAAACGGGTATTCATCGGACAAATATATGATACTAGAACTGACATGTCATTACATTTTCACACAATTTGGGTACATAGATCCTGAGAAATCAGTACCCAGAACAACTACCTCTGGCGGTGATAACGGCCTTGATACGCCTGGGCATTGAGTCACACAGAGCTTGGATGGCGTGTAAAGGTGCAGCTGCCCATGCAGCGTCAACACGATACCACAGTTCATCAAGAGTAGTGACTGGCGTATTATGACGAGTCAGTTGCTCGGCCACCATTGACCAGACGTTTTCAATTGGTGAGAGATCTGGAGAATGACTTGGCCAGGGCAGCAGTCGAACATTTTCTGTATCCAGAAAGGCCCGTACAGGACCGGCAACATGCGGTCGAGCATTATCCTGGTGAAATGTAGGGTCTCGCAGGAATCGAATGAAGGGTAGAGCCACGGGTCGTAACACAGCTGAAATGTAACGTCCACTGTTCAAAGTGCCGTCAATGCGAACAAGAGGTGACCGAGACGTGTAACCAATGGCACCCCATAACATTACGCCGGGTGATACGCCAGTATGGCGATGACGAATACACGCTTCCAATGTGCGTTCACCGCGATTTCGCCAAACACGGATGCGACCATCATGATGCTGTAAACAGAACCTAGATTCATCCGAAAAAATGACGTTTTGCCTTTCGTGCACCCAGGTTCGTCGCGTGGGTAACCGCTGCCATGGTCTCCGAGCTGATAGTCCATGCTGCTGCAAACGTCGTCGAACTGTTCGTGCAGATGGTTGTTGTCTTGCAAACGTCCCCATCTGTTGACTCAGAGATCGAGACGTGGCTGCACGAGCCGTTACAGCCATGCGGATAAGATGCCTGTCATCTCGACTGCTAGTGATACGAGGCCGTTGGGATCCATGGGATCCAGCACGGCGTTCCGTATTACCCTCCTGAACCCACCGATTTCATAATCTGCTAACAATCATTGGATCTCGACCAACGCGAGCAGTTATGTCACGATAGGATAAACCACAATCGCGATACGCTAAATCCGACCTTTATCAAAGTCAGAAACGTGATGGTACGGATTTCTCCTCCTACCACGAGGCATCACAACAACGTTTCACCAGGCAATACCGGTCAACTGCTGTTTGTGTATGAGAAATCGGTGAAAGTTTCCTCATGTCAGCACCTTGTAGGTGTCGCCACCGGCGCCAACCTTGTGTGAATGCTCTGAAAAGCTAATCATTGGCATATCACAGCATCTTCTTCCTGTCGGTTAAATTTCGCATCTGTAGCACGTCATCTTCGTGATGTAGCAATTTTAATGGCCAGTAGTATGTATGTATGTATATATATATATATATATATATATATATATATACTACTGGCCATTAAAATTATATATACAATCCGACCTTTATCAAAGTGGGAACGTCATGGTACGCATTTCTCCTCCTTACATATATATAGGGTGAGTCGCCTAACATTACTGCTAGATATATTTCGTAAACCACATCAAATACTGACAAATCGATTCCACAGACCGAACGTGAGGAGAGGGGCTAGTGTAACTGGTTAATACAAACCATACAAAAATGCACGGAAGTATGTTTTTTAACACAAACCTACGTTTTTTTAAATGGAACCCCGTTAGTTTTGTTAGCACATCTGAACATATAAACAAATACGTAATCAGTGCCGTTTGTTGCATTGTAAAATGTTAATTACATCCGGAGATATTGTAACCTAAAGTTGACGCTTGAGTACCACTCCTCCGCTGTTCGATCGTGTGTATCGGAGAGCACCGAATTACGTAGGGATCCAAAGGGAACGGTGACGGTCCTTAGGTACAGAAGAGACTGGAAGAGCACATTACGTCCACATGCTAACACCTTTTTATTGGTCTTTTTCACTGACGCACATGTACATTACCATGAGGGGTGAGGTACACGTACACACGTGGTTTCCGTTTTCAATTACGGAGTGGAATAGAGTGTGTCCCGATATGTCAGGCCAATAGACGTTCAATGTGGTGGCCATCATTTGCTGCACACAATTGCAATCTCTGGCGTAATGAATGTCGTACACGCCGCAGTCCATCTGGTGTAACGTCGCCGCAGGCTGTCACAATACGTTGTTTCATATCCTCTGGGGTTGTAGGCACATCACGGTACACATTCTCCTTTAACGTACCCCACAGAAAGAAGTCCAGAGGTGTAAGATTAGGAGAACGGGCTGGCCAATTTATGCGTCCTCCACGTCCTATTGAAACAACCGTCGAACATCCTGCCAAGGGTCAGCCTAGTGTTAATTGCGCAATGTGCAGGTGCACCATCATGCTGATACCACATACGTCGACGCGTTTCCAGTGGGACATTTTCGAGCAACGTTGGCAGATCATTCTGTAGAAACGCGATGTATGTTGCAGCTGTTTGGGCCCCTGCAATGAAGTGAGGACAATGTTTCAAGCGTCAACTTTAGGTTACAATATCTCCGGATGTAATTAACATTTTACAATGCAACAAACGGCATTGATTACTTATTTGTTTATATGTTCAGATGTGCTAACAAAACTAACGTGGTTCCATTTAAAAAAACCTAGGTTTGTGTTAAAAAACATACTTCCGTGCATTTTTGTATGGTTTGTATTAAATAATTACACTAGCCCCTCTCCTCACGTTCGGTCTGTGGAATCGGTTCGTCAGTATTTGATGTGGTTTACGAAATATATCCAGCGGTAACGTTAGGTGACTCACCCTGTATATAAAACTTCCAACGACTTGTTGAGTCCATGCTTCGCCGAGTTACTGCACTGTGTTACTGAAGTGACAGAAGTCATGTCATATCTCTTCCCATCTTGTCAGATGGTTCAAAATGGTTCAAATGGCTCTGAGCACTATGGGACTCAACTTCTGAGGTCATTAGTCCCCTAGAACTTACAAGGGAATGGTCAGACTTGTCATGTCGAAACCTGTGTTGCTTTTTTTACCACTGTGAGTTAACATTGCAAGAAGTCTGTATGCAGAATTTTAGCTGCTGACATGACCTGGAAGTCTGTAAACAATTTTATGAAGTAAGACATTATTGTCGCATGGTTTCCACGCTTATAACTGCCTCTTGTACAACCCTGACCTCTCTCGCTACGTTATACCAACGCCATCTAGGGACAAGGTGGCGTTAGCTACGCGCCGCTCTCTTGCCACAGCGGTGAGAAAGCTGATTCCCCCAGTGAAAGCGATCGTATGATAATTAAACATTCGTTGACAAATTTGGCTGATATGTTAGCTACGACATTCTTTCCAAATAGCTATGAAATAGACACAAATAAATATATGGTTTAGAACACGTCCAAATTTTATTTCTTGTAATTACTGCAAAAATGCGAAACATTGATACATTGTTCAAAACATAGGTTTTTTGTGCTCCAAGAACATACAAGTAAAGACGACATATGACAGCCCTGCGAATCACAGACGTTGTTAGATGTCCGTAGACAAAACTGGGCTGGTGTTAGGAATGAATCAGGCCTAATATCAGCATATTTCGAGGAGTGCCACGCATATTTAATCAAATTCTGAAATCGTGGGGAGGAAAATTGATAATGTACTACTGATTGCAGCTTGAGAATATTGTCACGGTGATAGACAGGAAATTGCAGTGATCAGCACACAATAATTTTCTCTGTTAGTTTTCTGTAAAATGCCTTCCACTGGCGGAAAAATTCTCTGTCTACAGGTTGAATTACGTTGGTCGTGCCGGGTGGAATCTGAAGCATCTCTACTTCTTTGTCAGGGTGGGCTCGAAATAGAGCTTTTAATGAATCAGACCTTTTATGACCTGACCACGAATCTAGGAGAAGAGATTTGTTCCCGCAGATCGGAAAAAAAGCATGACGCATGAAAAGTGTAACGTTTTCATTTCCATTTTTCCAGACTTCGATGCGCCTACCACAAGATTGTTTGTGTAGAACATTGTTCTTTTGACACGTGGTCCAAAACGTCCAGTTGGTTCTGAAGACACACATAAATTTTAGACAGCAATGAACTATCCAGACTAATTATGGGCATTATAGTGTATGAATGGGTGAGTGCAGTCGTGGACTGCGCAATCGCCTCAATATGTTTTCCCCTTTGAATGACAGTGTTCTTTTCGCACGCATTTCTTTTTGAAAACCTGACTGATCTGCATTGTACACGTATGATTCACTAAAACTAGCGATCTTATTTTTTGCATTCGTAAGAAAAGCTTATATCATTTCGATTTGTGTCACTTCATTTTCCGACCTGTTTCTCGATACAAATTTTGTTATTTTTCTTGCCACAATTTTATGTGATCTTTTGAAGCGACTAATCCAACTTTGAGCAGCTGTAAATTCTTTAGCGCCTATCGCGTTGGCAATCTCTAACGCCCAGTCACTCAAAGTTGTATTGCTCACACCAAATGACTGTTGTCTGGCATCGGTAAATAACTCAAAAAGTCGCGCAGTTATCTCCGTCGCAATTTCCAGTCGACTGTTACGTCGTCGAGCGACTTGCTTTTTCCATCTATACAATTCACGTTCAGAACGGACAAAGCGATACTTATTTTGAACAGTACTGACACGTAGGCGTTTCTTACCACTTTCGTTCAACCAATACGTCACCGCTTTTTCTTTGTCTGATAAGGTAATTGTAGTTGCTGGTGTTACTTTCGGAGATAATTGATGATGGTACGCGGCACTATCACTCGAAGAGTCTTCACGAGTGCAACTTTCGTCAGCGTCTTCGCCGTCTGTAGAGTCACAGTCTGCAATATCGAGTGTTCCAGTTGTTTCTAGCCACATGTCTGCGCTATTTACATGCTCGTCTAGAAGTTTAACAACCATGTCGCACAACACAGTCTTCACGCGTGTTTTCTGTTGATTGCTTCATTTGGCGTCTGTGGTATATCTCCATGGCAAGCAGCAGAACATTTACAGGGTTCGCCATCACCTGTGACGGGAGATTGAATGTTCACCGTAAAGTGGCTTGCGGAGTATAGATGAACATGTACAGAACATCTTTCATATCTCTAACCAGTTTCAGGACGGTATGTTTCGAAATACGTACCAGAAATTAAAAGGACGTGCATGCCACAGGAACGAATATTCGTTCCCCCTTTCCACCAAAACCTTGCAGCGATATTCCTCTTTAGTGAACGCCACGGAAGACGGCCGCTCTTCCCGACCATGCGCACAACGCTCGCGACTCGCCATTTCCAGGGGTGGCCAGCCGTCACTGCAAGCGCCAAGCAGGAAACACAGCCATGTTCGTGATTTTTTTTTAGGAACTTCCAGTTCATGTCAGCAGCTACAATTTTGCAAACGGACCTTTTGCACAGTTAAATAACAGTGCTAAAAAAATCAATACATGTTTCGGCATGACAAGTCTGACCATTCCCTTGTTAGAACTAGTTAAACCTAACTAACCTAAGGACATCACAAATATCCATGCCCGAGGCAGAATTCGAACCTGCGACCGTAGCGGTCTTGCGGTTTCAGACTGCAGCGCCTTTAACCGCACGGCCACTTCGGCCGGCTCTTGTCTGATCTCCTTTTGGTCAGCATAGTGCAGTAACTCGGCGTAGCATGGACTCAACAATTCGTTGGAAGTCCCCTGCAGAAATATTAAGCCACGCTGCCTTTATAGCCGTCCATAATGGCAAAAGTGTTGTCCGAGGAGGATTTTGTGCACGAAGTGACCTCTCGATTAAGTCCCATGAATCTTTGATGGTTTCATGTCGGGCGACCTGCGTGGCCTAATTATTCGCTCGAATTGTCCAAAACACTTTACAAATTAATCTCGAACAATAGTGGCCCAGTGATGTGGCGCACTGCCATCCATCGTTGTATGAGAATATGACGTCCATGAATGGCTGCAATCGATCTCCAAGCAGCAGACCATCCAGAGGACCCATTTTATTACTCGAAGCATACCACAAGCTCTTAAGAACTGAAATCGGGACTCATCCCACTAGGCCACGGTTTTCCAATCGTCTAGGGTCCACCCGACAAGGTCACGAGCCCAAGAGAGGCGCTGCAGGTGATGTGCTGTTAGCAAAGACACTTGCGTCGGTCGTCTGCTGCAATAGCCCTTTAACGCCAAATTTCGCCGCAATGTCGTAATGTCAGGTTTGTCGTACGTCGCACATCGATTTCTGCGCTTATTTCACGCAGTGTTGTTTGTCTGTTAACACTGACAACTCTACGCAAATGCCGCTGCTCTCGATCGTTAAGTGAAGGCCCTTGGCCACTGCGTTGTCCGTGGTGAGAGGTGCGTGAAATTTGGTATTCTCGACACACTCTTGACACCGTGGAGATCGGAATATTGAATTCCCTAACGATTTCCGAAATGGAATGTCCCATGCGTGTAGCTCCAACTACCGTTCCGTCTTCCAAGCCTGTTAATTCCAGTCGTGCGGCCGTAATTGCATCGGAAACCTTTTTGCATGGTTCAAATGGCTCTTAGCACTATGGGACTTAACATCTCAGGTCATCAGTCCCCTAGAACTTAGAACTACTTAAACCTAACTAACCTAAGCACATCACTCACATCCATGCCCGAGGCAGGATTCGAACCTGCGACCGTAGCGGTCGCGCGGTTCCAGACTGAAGCGCCTAGAACCGCAGGGCCACAACGAGCGGCCTTTTTGCATGGATCACCTGAATACAAACGATAGCTCTGCCAGTGCACCGCCCTTTTATACCTTGTGATCGCGATACTACCGTCATCTTTATATGTGCATGTTCTAAAAACCTGTTCCATTGCAGTCGTTTTAATGTTACGTATTAGGACTTGCTGGGTTCTAGCGCAATAAGTGAGGCACCACTTGCTTTTCCTATATAATTCTCTGAATTGTGTCTTGTGATTTGATATGAGAAAGCACGTCGACGATGCTCATTTTATATCTGAAGATGGGCACTGTAAGACTGAAAACGCTGTTGATTCTAAACTTTCTCTGTGATTATGTGTGAAAGAAATAAAATTAAGTATAGCTAGAATGTGTCGAGCGTGGAGACTGCTATTGAAAAAATTCAGCCAAAATTAATTCCAGCTACTCCAGATTTGTATAGACACGAAATAAAATTCTTAAGAGTGAAATCTGAAGGCAGTTTCGAGTTCGTATACTCCAATACTATGCGTCAGTGTAACATATACTGAGAAATACTGATTTAGTGTTAGATTTGTTTATATATTAGAGGGTGTGAGTAGTAAAGTGACAACCAACCAAGCCGTCGGTCGCTCTATTTGGTTTTCTGTTCGACTGTCATTCTCTTTGACGTTGTTTCCATTTTCTTTGCATTTGCTGATTTCGAATACCCTCTCCTGTTGTCACATCCTCATACGCGGGTCATTTTGAATGGTTCAAATGGCTCTGAGCACTATGGGACTTAACATCTGAGGTCATCAGTCCCCTAGACTTACAACTACTTAAACCTAAGGATATCGCACACATCCATGCCAGAGGCAGGATTCGAACCTGCGACCGGAGCTGTTCCAGACTGAAGCATCTAGAACCGCTCGGTCACACCGGCCGGCTCATTTTGAATACATGACACACTGTACGAGATGTGGGTAGGTTAATATCGGTCTGCACGTTTTCATGTTTTCTTGTTTACGTAGTGAGTACCGGTGGCTGAAATGAGGAACAGTACAGTTCTGTCCAAGCGATCGTGGAAGACTGCTTATTTTTACCGTGACTGGCAGGAGTAACACTAGACCAGCCGTCGTTAACCTGGACTGCGTATTTGATCCAGCTCTGGAGTCACGTCCCTGTTGCACAACGTTGCCCTGCGTGTTGTGTCACCGGGAGGGACGCGTTTGAACTTACATCCTGGCAGAGCGGGCTGTGTACCTGGGACGACAATGGCACATTTTGGAACTACACGAGCTGCAGCAAGCGCAAGGAGGTTATGGTTTCCTTTTGTAGTTCTTATCGGATTCATACAGAATATAGAAGTGGTGGTGTTCTTTGCTACGTATCCTGCTCTGCTACTCTCTTAAGCACCGCACGAAACAGCGCTGGCCCCTTATCAGGTCCATACTTAGCTTGGTCTGGCTGTAACAGTAGTACAGCGGCCCACAGGAAATGTTAGGGGTTGAAAATCCGATGCCTTTCGAACACTGCTGAGATTGTCGCCCATAAAAATTTCATCGTTGTTTGGCAACATTACGTCCAGGAATGGCTGCTATTGGCCTCCATGTAGCCGAACATCCAGAGAAGCCAGTCTATACATGGCATACAACGTACCAGTACTCAAAATGACCCGCGTATGAGGATGTGACAATAGGAGAAGGTATGCGAAATGCGCAAATACAAAGAAAATGGTAACAACGCAAAAAGGAATGACAGTCGAACAAAAACAAAAATAGAGCAAGAGAGAGCTTGGTTGTTTATTAGTTTCCTACTCAGACCTGACTGAAACTATCAGTTTGAAGCCTTTTATAACAATAATCTCTCTCCAGTCAATACATTTTTAATTATGTAACTAAGAACTCCAGAACTTCATTCTAAAGGACTACAATTTTACTTTAGCGATGAATCTCTTTCGCCCAATGGATATTTTAATTCTTTCTAATAAGTGAAAACCTTCTACATATACCTGACGTTTTCTACGAGACATAACTCACAGACAAATGCTGCATTCTCATGTAACAAGAATGTTGATGCTAATGATCACTGAGATTCCTAATAGATCAAAGTGTCAACCGGAAAGGTGCTTGGATGAGAACATTCCTTTCACGCATGTAACGCTGTAGTAACTGTTCAAGCGGCCTGGGTTTGAGTCTGGTTCGTCGTTTTAAGCTGTCAAGATATTTCGTTACAGCGCACACTTCGTTGCAGAGAGAAAGATACCTTCCATAAAAATCGTTGTTCCCTGTCCTACAACGCACATCTTTTTCCGAAGTTGTCAGTGAGGAAAGAAATTTCGAGTTCATTGTGCCGTCGACGTCTAGATCATTAATCTCGTATCAGAACAGGTTACGGAAGAAAGCGGCCGTGAACTTTGATTAAAGATTTATCGCGGCATCCACCCCAAATGATTTGCGATCGCCATGGAAAAGCTAAATCAGTGTGGTCGGACAGGGATGTGAATATCACTGTAGTGTTTTAACCTCTGTACCGCTTTGTCCGGTGTTCACAATACGAGGACCGCAAACACTGATTAATATGTCTCTACCGCACCCACGCCAAAAGTAGAAGCCACGAGCTTGAGCTGTCCTTCCCACGTGCTGAGTACGGCTAACCGGACGGACAACTGCTGTGACAACCTTCGGTTTAGGCGCGTTAACGACGGAGCGCACGCTCTGTTGGCGAGAATATGGTAATGAGGCGGAGGTGGCCTTGTCTCAGGACGCATAGAGACACTCACCCTGTACGATGATACGAACTCGTGACAACCTGTACTCAGAACTGTTTCATCCAAGATGACTCAGATATTGTAGTTCAAATGGTTCAAATGGCTCTGAGCTCTACGGGACTTAACTTCTGAGGTCATCAATCCGCGAACTTAGAACTACTGAAACTTAATTAACCTAAGGACATCATACACATCTATGCCCGAGACAGGATTCGAACCTGCGACCGTAGCGGTCGCGCGGTTCCAGACTGTAGCGCCTAGAACGGGTCGGCCACTCCGGCCGGCTATTGTAGTCCACTTACGAATAGACAAGGTGTATATTTTCGAGGGGGACATCTGCTACTGCTAAAATTAGCCCGCTATCACAGTCCCCTGGGGGGGGGGGGGGGTGAAGGCAACCTTAAAATTTCAAATGGGAACCCCCATTTTTTATTGTAGAAACAAATTCTACATAAAAAATTACATACATTTTGTCTCAAACATCTGTTTTGATTCTTGGTAGTTGGAGCTGTAATTCAAGAAAATCCATGTTCTCATTTTTGCGTGGAAAATGGTAAATAAATGTCGTGTAACTAAGGCCTCCCGTCTGTTAGACCGTTCGCTGGGTGCAAGTCTTTCTATCTGATGCCACTTTGGCGACTTGCGCGTCGAGGGGGATGAAATGATGATGATTAGGACAACCCAACACCCAGTTAGGATTGACATTCTGTCGCGCTGACCACTTTTTTTTTTTTTTTTTTTTTTTTTTCCATTGCGTTTGGTCTAGACGGACGTCACAAGACTTCCGTTCAAGTTGATCGTTGATTCCTTTACTCAGTTTTTTTATTACAGAGGGCGATCAGCCCTCTGACCTAATACGCTGAGCTACCGTGCCGGCGCCACTCAGCTACCGGGTTACGGATGAATAAAAATTACTTATTTACTTTGTAAATTTTGATTCGCTAAAACTAAAATTCTCCCTCTCTTCTCATAGGGTGGCGTTTGAGAGAGAGGAATCAGAGTTTTACAAATGTTGACCCAAACAAGATTGATTACTCCGAATCTAATAAAAAATTAGGTTCGTGCGTCAGTTAGTTTTTTAGTTAACGAGTTCACTAGTTAGTATGTAAGATTTTTGGTTAGTTAGTTAGCTAGTCAGATGATTTGTTTGATAATTAAAAGTTGTGTGACCTCATGACCACGAAACAAACAAAACTTATCCGAATCTGCGGAAAAAATTAATATTTGGGTCAACATTTGTAAAACTCTAATTCCTCTCTCTCAAACCACACCCTATGGGGAGAGAGGGAGAGTTTTAGTCTTAGCGAATCAAAATTGACGAAATAAATATTTTTTATCTGTCCGTAAACATTTTCACGCAAAAATGAGAACATGAATTTTTTTGAATTACAGCGCCAAATACCAAGAATCAAAAGAAATGTTTAGGACAAAATGTACGAGTACGTAGTTTATGTAGAATCTGATTCTGCAATAAAAAATGGGGGTTCGCATTTGAAATTTTAAAGTTGCCTCCTGCTCCAACCGCAAGGGGCTGGGGTGGCGAGCTAATTTTAGCAGCAGCAGATGTCCCCCTCGAAAATAACCAACTTTGGATTCTACACACTTTTTCGTGTGAAGCTTATTTTTCGAATTATTCTGGTTTGTCAACTTAAAATTTACACCGTGTATAAGGGATGATTATAAAAGTCTGCGTCTGAGGGAGTTGCTGCAGAGAATGCGCAACGTACCACGACTCCGATACGGGTGTATAAGCACCGACATGAAGGCAAGGGATTAGTGTGGCATTCGTATTTTCCCGACGTGCGTGCGATAAATGCGGAAACGTGAACTATGGCAACGTTACTAATTTTAAATTTACAACAGCCTCAGTTGCAATGTTCCAGTAGAGCATCCGTTGCTGCCGTACTGCGGTCGCGAAGTGGGGTCGAGGCTGTTTCCCAGATAAGTTATTGCAGTATGACGATGAATTACTATATTATATTTTTTAGTTTTTGACGTTGTCCATTATGGACAAATCGTAGTTCCTTTTATTCTGAAGAAGGTTGGGCTATCTCAACTGATACCTAGGTAAAACTAGGTAAACATTGCAACTGAAGCTGTTGTTAATTTAAGATTAATATTTATAAAGTTGCTGACAGGGCCGCGAAATGTTGAAAATATTGCAACGTTATTACTGCGTCCAAATAGGACCAGCTTCCTGTTATTCTTTCCTTGGCTGCTGACGGACAGACACCGGTAGTCATCCATCCGAAAATGTAGAATGTGTATGGGGCAGCATGCTTGTTTAAAAACCACAGTTGTGGAATGGAAACTGCGACTAGGGGCGCTGTTGCTTCATGACAACGCACGTCCCCATACCGCAAATGTCATAACGGAGTAGTTACGCCAAATTAAGCAGGAGACACTCGAGCACCACCACCCCCCTCCCCCCATAGTTCTGGTCCCTTCTCATGCTATTATAACGCCTTCTGTCCCTTAAAAACTGCGTTGAAGGATCGACGATTCCTGCCGGACGAGGATGTGCAGCAGGTAGTTGCGGACTTCTTCACGCACCAGCACACGTTGTTTTACCCTACGGCTATCTTCGACCTGGTGCGTAGGTAGGGATCATTGTCTAAATGCTCACGGTGAATTTGCCTTTTGGCATACGTATTCTGAACTGTGAAGCCATCGAGCGGAAACTTTTTCATAGCCCCTTATAGAATGATAAAAAATAACACTGCTACTAGCAACATGTAGTGTTGTGATCTTCAGCTTGAAAAATTTGGAAATTTGTAGTAAGTTACTATGGGACCAAACTGCTGAGGTCATCGGCCCCTAGGCTTACACTCTACTTAATGTAACTTAAACTAACTTACGCTAACGGCAACACACACACCACACACCCATGCCCGAGGGAGGACTCGAACCTACGACAGAGGGAGGGGGGAGGGGGGAGGGGGGGGGAGCCTGAAGACTAGATCGATGCAGTTCAACACGCTAGTCTAACCTGTGCAAATCGCCTCATCCTTGCACAAATACCCGCAACCTACTTTCAATTGAACCTGTCTACTATAGTCAAGCCTCCACCTCCCTCAAAAATTCTTACCCACTACTCTTCCCTTCATTATCAAATTCATTAATCCTTGATATTACGGAATGTGTTACATCAACCGATCATTTATTTCAGTCAAGTTATGCCTTAAATTTCGTTTTACTCTTATTCGACACAATACTTTGTCACTTACCATTGTACTCACCTATTCTTCATCATTCTTCTTAGTATCGTATTTCAAAAGCTATTCTGTTCTCGCTTTAACTGTTTCTCGTCAACATTTCTCTCCCCAAAGCAAAAGCCCACACAAGAACCACCAGAAAAGATTCCTAACACTTAAATTTATACATGATATACATGATGGTAACAGATTACTTTTTTCGGAAATACTTTTCTCGTTGGTGTCTGTCTGCATTTGATATCTTCTCTATCCCGGCCATAGTGAGTTGTTTAGTGACCCATATAGCGAAACTCATCTGTTGCTTTTAATGTCTCATTTCCTAATGTCTTTCTCCAATTATCGCCTGCTCTGAGCTGGCTGCTTTCCTTTGCATTTTTTTCTGTGATTGTTACTCATCCTACAACCCTTTTCCAAGACACTATCCATTCGTTGAACTGATCTAAGTCCTTTGCTGTCTCGAATTACAATCTCATCGGTACACCTCAAATGTTTTCAGTTCCTCTCCCTAAACTTTAATTCCCTTCCCAAATTTCTCCTTTATTATATTTTTTATTGTTTACTCAATATACAGATTGAATGCATTTTCTCATTCCATTCTCAACTACTGTTTCCCTTTCACATCCTTCAGCTCACCGCAGTCTGCTTTTCATTATAAGTTCTAGTTAACCTTTTGCTCCCTGTATCTTATCCCTGCTACTTTCAGAATTTCAAAGAGAATGTTCCACTCAGTGGCGTAAAAGACCTACAGGCGCTGTAAATGTAGATTTGGCTTTCTTGGGTCTATCTTATAAAATAGGTCATAAGATCAATATTGCTTCGTCTATTCATATATTTCTTCAGAACCCAAACTTAGCTTCGTCCCTCCAGTCTTCTGTAAATACTGAGAGTCAATATTTTGCAACCGAGACTTAGTAACGTGATTGTTGGGTAATCTTCACACCTGTGAGCTCTTGCTTTCTTCTGGAAATGGTTTTAACGTCTGAGTTTATTTCGCCTGTCTCGTGTATTATCTTGCGTACTAACTGAAATAGTTTTGTCACGGTTTGTTCTCCCAAGGATCGGAATAATTCTGAGGGGAACGGAATTGTTTGCTCTAGGTGCCCTGCTTCGATTAAGATTTTTCAGAGTTCTATTGCTGACTTTGCTTCATGGGCTTGAGACGGTGGTCCAAGGCATAAATCTCTGCCTAATGTTTCGTCTCCCAATGCTGGAGACATGAGAGGTAACGACTAACAAATCAGTTATCGTCTCAAACAAATTCAGCAAGCCGAACAGTTTATATTTATCTACGCAGCTGTCGGTTCGTGACGTCATCAGACCGCTGCCAAAGATCACAAACTCTCGCTGGTATGTGTTATGGAGTTTGTAGTAGGGAAGAGTTGGCGCTGCTTATTTTATTTAACACTAAGGCGCAAAACGTTAATTTCAGTCCTTCTTCTTTCCTGTTAAAACTTTCGAATTTATGTGGCCTCTCTGTACGTCCTGGCGTAGTGATGATAAGATTTTGCCAAAACCAAAGTGTCACAGAAACAAATTTCGTGGTTTTCTGGTTTCAGTGCATGGTCTGATACTGCTGATTTATCCGTCTTGCCAGGCAACAATTGCTTCTGTATTCCTTAAGGTGGGTGTTAATGGTTCTTTTTGTAATTCCTACGTTTGGTTGACCGTAACGACAAGGGGCTTTATATACTCCAGTTGTGCCAAACGGCGGGCGTAGGTCCTTTGCAGTGTTCAAATATTCACCCACATATCTTTTTAGTTTAAACATTGTATCAATACTATGTTTGCTGAGCGCTCTGCTGATGTGATCTGTGATCTGTGACAGTTTTGGAAAAGGAAGAAAACCTACCCTTTAACTTTTTTTTCCTTTTTTTTACTGGGAGCTGTAGACCTTTTAGGGTGTTGTCCCCCATTTATCTCATAGTCAGAGTAGCCGTTTCTTGTGAAGGTGTTCTTAAATGATCGAGCTCGTCCCCATGTACTATGGTTCACAGATTCTTTTCGCCCGATCCAGCATTGTTTTCGTAACTCCTCTTTCCTGCTTGAGATGGCGATTGGAATTTCTGCGAAGGTATCTATCCGTGTGAAAGGGTTTCCTGTAGACTTCGTGCCCTTAATCTGCGTCAGATGTCCTAAGTATCTGTACATCCAAAAACTAAATTCGAACCTCTTTTTCTACAGTGAACTTTATACATTGCCCTGTCACATTAGTGTGACCAACTGTCAAAATCCTGAGTGACCATCTTTCGCAGCGCGGACTACCGCGAGACTTGGAGGAAGAGAGTCAGTGAGGTTCTGGAAGGTGCCCACAGGGATGTGAAGCGTTGCCAACTCAAGTGCCGTGGCCAGCTGCGCTAAGTTTCTCGGACGACGAGTCATGGTTCAAACGGCTCTAAGCACTATGGAACTTAACATCGGAGGTCATCAGTCCCCTAGACCTTAGAACTACTTAAACCTAACTAACCTAAGGACATCACATACATCCATGCCCGAGGCACGATTCGAACCTGCGACCGTAGTAGCCGTGTGGTTCCGGACTGAAGCGCCTAGAACCGCTCGGCCACAGTGGCCGGCTGAAGAGTCATGGCGCGAACAACCCGATCGAAGTGGTCTCACAGTTTCTCGATTAGGTTTAAGTCCAGAGAGTCTGGTAGCAAGGGGAGTGCGGTAGAACGTCTTCGAACCGCTCAATTACACAGCGAGCTGTGTGACACGTTGCATTGTCCTGCTGGTAGATGCCATCGTACCGAAGAGAGAGAGAGAGAGAAAAAAAGAACCTACATGTAGGGATGGACCTGGCCCAATGGATAGATGAATACTTGTGTTGATCCATTGTGTCTTCCAGAATGAGGAGATCACCCAAGGAATGCCTCGAAAACATTCCCCAGACCATAACGGTCCCTCCTCCGCCACGAACCCTTCCGACGATTGTTTCAGGACGTTTGCTTTCAATGTTTCACGCTGTACACGCCAACGGCCTTCTGTCCGATGGAGCATAAAACGTGATTCATTTGAAAAGGCCTCCTGTCACCACTCAGTGGACGGCCAGTGTCTTTGTCGCCGATGAACTGCAGTCAGCATGGGCGCGTGAACCAGCCATCCCTGCGGAAGCCCGTCCGCAGCCACGATAGGTGAACAGTAGTAGAGGAGACGCTGTTGGTAGCTCCTTGGTTCGTCTGGGCGGTAGGCTGCTCAAGAATTGCACGTCTATTAGCTCGTTCACATCTCGCGGCAGTCGTTCACATATATGGCCTGTGGTGCACCTGAGTTGCCTCGGCTCCGGTTTTGGACAGCACCATTTTGCAATGCACGGAGTAGTTTAACTATGGTGACATGCGAACGGATTAAGAACTCAGCCGTTTCGGAAATGCTCCTACCTTGACCCGGAAGGCAATGATCATGCCCTTTTGGACGTCAGATAAATAACTCCGTTACCATATTACGACAACGACTGCAATGATTTCCGCGTCCCCCCGAAACGCTGTATGTACCCTCCACTGCTAGTGCTGCCACCTGCCATCAGTGAGTAGTTATTGTACGTTGACGTCGGACATAGCCTTTGGTCACATTAATTTGACCGTGCCGTGTATGCATCCACGCTAAGGTCGGTTCGTCATTAGACCACTGCCTTCCACCGCGGGCTCACGCCAACGTATGCCGATGAGCTTCTGGTTTGCAAAAGCTAGCACTAATGCCCACAACTTGTCTAATTTCTAACCTTTTTCTTTTCTTTTAAAATTGCCTTTGTGCTTTGGTATTTCTATACTTCTCTGTTTATCCCATCGTAGTAATGGTTAGATTTTGCTAAAACCACAGTGTCAGAGAAACGAATTTGGTGGTTCTCTGATCCTAGTGCATGATCTGCTACTGCTGACTAACCCGTCGGCCCCAGGTGACAATTGCTCTTGCGTTCCTTCAGGCGGGTGTTAATGCTTCTGTTTGTAGTTCTACGTGCACTTGGCCGCAAGTGCAAGGGATGCTTTATACTCCTATTGTGGCGAGCGGCCGGCGAAGGTCCTTTGCAGTTGTCAAATATTCTACCGCGTCTCTTTTGTGTATAAACATCGTATCGATACCGTGTTTTCTGAGTACTCTGCTGATGCCATCTGTAACAATTCTTACAAAATGAAGGAAAACTTGCCGTTTAATTGGATCTTTTTTAGAAGAAGTTGTAAACTTTTAGCGTGTGGTGCCCTATTAATCTCTTGTGATGGTAGTTCTTAAATGATCGAGCTCGTTCCCTAAGTACTGCAGTTCAGAGATACTTTTAGGCTGGTCCAGCAGATGTTTTGGTAACTCTTGTTTTCTGCTTGGGATTGTGCCTGGAATTTCTCGGAAGGTATCTGTCCTTGCGAGTGAGCTTCATGTAGACTTCGTGCCTTTCCTAACCACCTGTACATCGAAAAATGAAATTTGACAGTCTTTCACTTTTTCTACAGTGAAATTTATGCAATAGTCATATCATTCAAAAAATTTAGAAATTCTGAGAGTTCTTTTTCTCCACGATGCCATACAACGAAATATCACCCACGTACCGAAAGCAACGTGAGGGTTTCTTCGTCGCCGCCTGAAGGATTGGTTCCTCAGTTGTTTTTTTTTTTTTTTTTTTTTTTTTTTTCTCCATACAAACGTTACGGGTAGAATGATGCCTTGGACCACGGCCTTATGCCCACAAAACAAATATCTGCAACAACGCAAACCCCATTCCGTGAAAGTCTGCATTTCGTGATTTCACAGCGTTGTCAAAAATTCTTCTCGCTGTATCGTATACCCTATCTCAACCAGGCACAAATTTTCGGATTGCGGTTGTCTGTTGTCCAGACTAGAAATTAAGCATCGATAATTTGCAGCAAGTGTCTCCCTGAATTTGGTGGAAAAGACGCCTAGGCTGAGGATTGAGACAAGTACACTGACGGACAAAAAATTGCAACAGCAAAAAATAATTAATGTAGAGTAATGAAACTTGTCTAGGTAACATATTTAAGTGATTAACATTGTAAGATGCCAGGTTAATGTAAGCGTGAGATAATCCATTGCAAAACTGAAATGCTCGTAAATTAATAACCGGTGTAGCCGTCAGAATATTGAATGCCAGCATGCAAACATGCATGCATTGTGTAGTACAATGACAGCCCAACAGGTCGAATCACCAGGCTGACGTACAAGTTTGTAGTCAGGGTGTGTGGGACAACCACGAGAGTGCTCCTGCTGTCAAACCAATCGCACCCCCGACCAGAACTCCAGTTGAAACTTACTGGCAGATTAAAACTGTGTGCCAGACCGAGACTCGAACTCGGGACCTGTGCCTTTCACAGGCAAGTGCTCTACCAACTGAGCTACCCAAGCACGACTCAAGCCCCGTCCTCACAGCTTTACTTCTGCCAGTACCTCGTCTCCTACCTTCTAAACTTAACAGAAGCTCCCCTGCGAACCTTGCAGAGCTAGCACTCCCGAAAGAAAGGATACTGCAGAGACATGGCTTAGCCACAGCCAGGGGGGGGGGGGGGGGGAGGGGGTTTCAGAATGAGATTTTCACTCTGCAGTGGAGTGTGCGCTGATATGAAACGTCCTGGCAGATTAAAACTGTGTGCCGGACCGAGACTGAACACGGGACCTTTGCCTTTCGCGGGCAAGGGCTCTACCAACTGAGCTACCCAAGCACAACTCACGCCCCGTCCTCACAGGTTTACTCTACCAGTACCTCGTCTCCTGCCTTCCAGACTTAAAAGAAGCTCTTCTGCGAACCTTGCAGGACTAGCACTCCTGAAAGGAAGGATATTGCGGAGACATGGCTTAGCCACAGACTGGGGGATGTTTCCAGAATGAGATTTTCACTCTGCAGCGGAGTGTGCGCTGATATGAAACTTCCTGGCAGATTAAAACTGTGTGCCGGACCGAGACTCGAACTCTGGACCTTTGCTTTTTGCGGGCAAGGGCTCTACCAACTGAGCTACCCAAGCACGATTCACTCCCCGTCCTCACAGCTTTACTTCTGCCAGTACCCCGTCTCCCGAGGTCCCGAGTTCGAGTCTCGGTCCGACACACAGTTCTAATCTGCCAGGAAGTTTCATATCAGCGCACACTCCGCTGCAGAGTGAAATTCTCATTCATAACTCCAGTTGTTAGTGCAGTGTGTCTACCAAGCAGATGAGTCGGTGCAAGCCCTCAAGTAGCCCCCTTCTAACCGACACACAGTCTTCACTGGCGTTGAAGCAGAACCAGCTTTCGTCAGAAAACACAACAGACCTCCACCATACCCTCCAATGAGCTCTTGCTTCACATTACTGAAGCAGCAAATGGCGTTTGTTTGGAGTAAGTGGGATGCACAGTAAAGGGCGTCTCCCTCGTAGTTTTCCTTGAAGTAAACGATTTGTAACAGTTCGTCGTGTCTCTGTAGTGCCAACTGCTGCTCAAATTGCTGCAGATGCAGTACGATGCGCCAGAAACTGAAGCCGAACGCAGTTGTCCTCCCTTTCGGCAGTGTCACGTGGCTGTCCGGAGCCCGGTATTTTGCGACCGTGCATTCTCCTGACCACTGCTGCCAGCAAGCATGTGCAGTGTCTACATTCCTGCCAACTTCAAAAGACTCTGAGCACTATGGGACTTAACTTCTCAGGTCATCAGTCCCCTAGAACTTAGAACTACTTAAACCTAACTAACCTAAGGACATCACACACGTCCATGCCCCAGGCAGGATTCGAACCTGCGACCGTAGCGATCGCGCGGTTCCAGACCGAAGCGCCTAGAACCGCTCGGCCACCGCGGCTGGCTCCTGCCAAGTCTTTCTGCAGTATCGCAGAAGCAACATGCAGCTTTTCGTAGCCCTATTACTCGATCTCGTTCATTCCCAGTGAGGTGTTGATAGGTGTTGTCGCCTTAAAGGTATTCTTGACTAATATCAACTCACCACACACAGTCGCAGAGTTAACTAACGCTTACGATTGTTACAGGGTGATTTAAAGCAAACGTGATTTGTATTGTTTCTTACGAGAATGGCGCACAATTTGAAGAGACATCATCTTTCAGATAAAGATAAATACCTACCGACTTTCGTTTAAATTGCACACTCCTTCTCGATGTTGCGATATTTTTCCGTCGGTGTAGCTGCACGCACGCGCAGCGGTGGTGCGACCGTGGGGCCCGGCTCACGGTTGTTACACAGGGGAGGCTGCAGCAGGCAGCGGAAAGAGCCAGCTAGCGGGGCAGCGCGCCGCTTGCGCCGTGCGCCGCCCTTTTGGGGATTTTCCACAGCCGCGTCACGGGACGGCCCTGCAGAGGGCGCCTCCAGCTGCTGCCTGCCTGCGTACCACTCTGCAGCTTTGTCCTGCCCTGCCGTGCAGTCGCCTGCTTCGTCAGTCACCTTACACGATACATCACAGTATCGACGCGTTCCGCGATCACCCAGTTTCGAAAGCGAACACCGTATTCCGTCCGTAGGACAACGCTGCGCCGCTCGTAGGCGCCAAGCTGTGTGCGCCATGGACGCGGTTGTCTGCAGTGAATTTGACGAGATTCTCGCGAACACCATATGGACGACGATGAACGCACCAGGTAGTCCGGATTTCAATCTTCTTGGTAGTTTGCATTAACCTTTACGCTGTGTCACTTTTCAGAAAGTTTTTGTAGAGGGGGAGAACTTCAACGTAAGAAATGGTGACGTCAGTTGGTTTCGGTTCAGTCACTGTGTCGCGCTGTACTCGTGTACTTGCTCCCTCTCCTAGGTCGGTCCTGCGGTACCTTCCTTGACGTTTCATCTTGACGACGCGTGCAATACGCCAAGCAAGTAGCTCATAACGAGAGCAGTTATGGTCAAGGCCGTACTGAGGGAAGGGCATTTTGAACCTGAGACCAGAGTAGGAAATATCTGAGAAAAAAGACTTTGCTGGAAAGCATTTGACACGGCACCCCACTGCGGACTGTTGACGAAAGTCCGAGCGTACAGTTAAAGTTCTCAGATACTTGAGTAGCTAGAAGACTTCATACGTGGTCCTCGAAGGCGACTGCTCATCAGAGACAAGGATTTAGTCAGGAGTGTCGCAGAGAAGTGAGATTGGAACTTTCTTATTCTCTTCATTTATAAATGATCTGAAGGAAAGGGCAACAATTTACGGTTGTTCGCAGATGACGCTGTGATGTACGGGAAGGTGTCGTCGTTGAGTGACGATAGGAGATTACAAGACGACTTAGACAAAAATTCTGTGATAAATGGCAGTTTGCCATAAATGTAGAAAAATGTACGTTAATGCGTTGTAGGAAAAACAATCCTGTAACGTTCGAATACACTATCAGTAGGGTGCACCTTTACACAGTCAATTCCGTTAAATATCTAAGCGTAACGTTGCAGAGCGATATGGAATGGAACGACCACGTCAGGTTGGTAGCAGGGAAGGCGAATCTTCGACTTCGGTTTGTTGCGAGAATTTCAAGAAACTGTTGTTCATCCATAAAGAAGACGGAGTATAGAACGCTACTTCCAGCCATTCTTGTGTACTATTCGAGTGTTTGGGATCCCCACCAGGTCAGATTAAAGGAAGACAGCAAAGTATTTCAAAGGCGGCTGCTAAATTTGTTACCGGTAGGTTCGATCAGCACGAAGTACTACTGGAAGACAATCTGAGCAGCCGTCTTCGGTTGTTTGTGGATGACGCCGTCGTTTATCGACTAATAAGGTCATCAAAAGATCATAACAAACTCCAAAACTATTTAGAAGAAATATCGGAATGGTGCGAAAAGTGGCAGTTGACCTTAAATAACGAAAAGTGTGAGGTAATCTACACGAGTGCTAAAAGGATCTCGTTAAACTTCGGTTACACGATAAATCAGTCTAATCTAAAAGCCGTAAATTCAACTAAATACCTAGGTATTTCAATTACGTGCAACTTACATTGGAAGGAACACATAGAAAATGTTGTGTGGAAGGCTAACCAAAGACTGCCTTTTATTAGCAGGACACTTGGAAAAATGTAACAGACCTACTATGGAGACTGCCTAAACTACGCTTGTCCGTCCTCTTTTAGAATACTGCTGCGCCGTGTGGGATCCTTACCAAATAGGACTGACGGAGTACATCGAAAAAGTTCAAAGAAAGGCAGCACGTTTTGTATTATAGCGAAATATGGGAGAGAGTGACACAGAAATTGTGTCTCACGAAATTCCAGTCACCAACTATCTCCTCCGAATGCGAAAATATGTTGTTGACACCAACCTACATAGGGAAGAACGATCACCACGATAAAATAAGGGAACTAAGAACTCGCACGGAAAGATATAGGTGTTCATTCTTTCCGCACGCTTTACGAGATTGGAATAATAGATAATTGTGAAGGTGGTTCGATAAACCCTATGCCAGGCACTTAAATGTGATTTTCAGAGTATCCATGTCATGTAGATGTAGATGTAGATGAGATGCTTCATGAACTCAAATGGAAATCACTGGAGGGAAGCCGATGCTCTTTCCGCAAGGTATTATTGTGCAGATTTAGAGAACCGGCTTTTGAGGCAGACTGCAGAACGATTCTACTGCCGCCAACGCACATTTCGCGTGAGGACCAGGAAGACTAGATACGAGACATAAGAGTTCGTGCGGAGGCTTTTAGACATTTGTTTTACCGTCGCTCTGTTTGCGAGTGGATCTAGGCGCTCACTCCGGAGCCGCGCGACTGCTACGGTCGCAGGTTCGAATCCTGCCTCGGGCACGGATGTGTGTGATGTCCTTAGGTTAGTTAGGTTTAAGTACTTCTAAGTTGTAGGGGACTGATGACCATAGATGTTAAGTCCCATAGTGCTCAGAGCCATTTGAACATTTTTTTTTTTCGTGTGGAACAGGAAAGAAGATGACTGGTAGTGGTAAGCTTCCCTCCGTCATGCATCGTACGGTGGTCTGCGGAATATGCATGTCATCGTAGATGTAGATGTATTCTTAGCGTCCGAATGTGAGATAAATATAGACTTTGGTACCACTTGAACACCTCGCGAAGTTTCGTGTTAGCAATGCTACGCATCGTATGAACCGACCCGTTTTTGTGAATTAACTGCTATTTTCGTGTCGTAGCACGCGGAAATATTGGTTCAAAAAAATGATTCAAATGGTTCTGAGCACTATGGGACGTAACATCTGAGGTCATCAGTCCACTAGAACTTAGATCTACTTAAACCTAACTAACCTAAGGATATCACACACATCCATGCTCGCGGCACGATTCGAACCTGCGACCGCAGCGGTCGCGCGGTTCCAAACTGAAGCGCCTAGAACCGCTCGGCGACAGAAGCCGGCTGCGATTCTGATGAGACAGTAGCATCGGTTATGAGCTGATATTTATGAAAGGCATGAAGTTATTCCTTACTTACTTATCCAGACTAACCATTGGTTCTTACTGTTTTTAAGAGAATGTCCATTCTTTACTAACAATAATATAGACTAACAGCCGGCCGTAGTGGCCGTGCGGTTCTAGGCGCTACAGTCTGGAGCCGAGCGACCGCTACGGTCGCAGGTTCGAATCCTGCCTCGGGCATGGATTTGTGTAATGTCCTTAGGTTAGTTAGGTTTAATTAGTTCTAAGTTCTAGGCGACTGATGACCTCAGAAGTTAAGTCGCATAGTTCTCAGAGCCATTTTTATAGACTAACAACCGATTAGCGTATAACAGAAACAAACGACATGAAATAACTGGTGTTCAAGAACTTCGTACAAGTCAGTCGAGACAAATAAAGATCCGTTTCAAATAAGTTGTCTGAAAGTAATTAGTTCAACGAGAACGTTGCACAACTAGAATATTAAGTTCATTCGCTCAGCTTGAAAATAATTCAGCTAGACACGACAGCGGCAGGAAGTGCAGAGGTGCGCTAATAGCGGCAGGCGACGAAAGCAGAGTTGTAAAGCAGTTTGACTCACATACAAGGTGCCCCATGAGGAGCGGTCAGTATTCATTCGAAGCAAAAATTCTAGTAAACGTAGGCTGTAAAATATATACCGGTACCTTACGAGATATGAGTAATTCTTCAGTAGAAGAAAACGTTTCACAGTAGCGAAGATGAACAAGTGCTCATAGCTCCTAAGATATTCACTTTTGAGCCCATGTTTACTAGACATTTTTGCTTCGAATGACCATTCCTGCGTTATATCCCTGAATATTGACCATTCCTCCTGAGACACCCTGTATGAACACTTGTATACTCGGGGTCTCAGAGACACAAGATAGTTAAGCGGGGACCGTAGGCACGCAACACCGAAATTGTCAAAAAGCAGAATAATACTTTGCATGCACTTTCGAAGTCACTCGTGTACCTTGTCAGCATACCGGAAAGACGCACTTGCATAGAACCGTTTAACGCAGCTGCGATTTCTAAAAAATTCCTGCATTATTTCATTCTACGTCTGTACACTGCAAAGAAAGTGACAGAGAGGAACTTTTTATTGCCCCGTATACAAAAGATTCTCCCATTTCCATGATGGATAGGAAAAATGTCTGCCATTTTTTATTTGTCTAATTTTCTCTTCACATTTTTCCGGAAGCTAGTGGATGAATGTTATTTACGTTTTCGCCTTCAGTTCCCCTTCTTGAAAGTTTCTAAGCAGGTCTGGCTACGCCACTTTATGTTTTCCAGTATTCTTGTGACACTTCCTTCGCCAATCAAGCAGGCCTGTGAACGATGGCGCCCTACGTCTCTATGTGCTCTCGATGTCCCCGTTTAGTACGAAGTGATATGGGCCGCAGCACTTCAAATTCTTTTTGATAATCCTGGATTAGTTAACTGTACTAAGTAGAAAGCAACAGTTATGCCGATACTAATTCATTGCACCAAACTCCATTTTTCCATATTTTGGGAGAATCGTATGGCAATCACTGCCAGAAATACTCCAGATAGGAATGTAAAAGTAACTTTGTTTTTCCTTTCTACTACACTTTTCTGCACATAATCAGTATAGTAGTGGAATACTTTGGATCTATGCAAGTGCTCTATAGCTTGTCTATGAAGTAATTGTCTCCGCTTCCACAGTTCGGAAATTTTTTGCTCTGATAAATATGTGTGTGGTAGGGGCGGGGGGTGACCTATTCAAAGGATTAACCCCAACAATTACCTGAAATTAATACCAGTTATTTTAATGGTACTAATGTAGTAAATAAATGCCTGGCGCTATGATTTTCATGATCTGCGGCTTTGAAACTGTCTTCACATTAATGAAAAAACAAAGAATTCCGTATGCAACTTACGTCCTTTGTATATACACTTTTTTGTTGCAGTTGTTTCAAATAAAATGCCTTTTTGCATGCTGCACATCGAAATTTTTATTTTTATTTATGCACCCAGACGCGTTTCACCTTTTTTTCAAGGCATCTTCAGTGAGTGTCCTGATATACAGGGTGTTACAAAAAGGTACGGCCAAACTTTCAGGAAACATTCCTCACGCACAAATAAAGAAAAGATGTTATGTGGACATGTGTCCGGAAACGTTTAATTTCCATGTTAGAGCTCATTTTAGTTTCGTCAGTATGTACTGTACTTCCTCGATTCACCGCCAGTTGGCCCAATTGAAGGAAGGTAATGTTGACTTCGGTGCTTGTGTTGACATCCGACTCATTGCTCTACAGTACTAGCGTCAAACACATCAGTACGTAGCATCAACAGGTTAGTGTTCATCACGAACGTGGTTTTGCAGTCAGTGCAATGTTTACAAATGAGGAGTTGGCAGATGCCCATTTGATGTATGGATTAGCACGGGGCAATAGCCGTGGCGCGGTACGTTTGTATCGAGACAGACGAAGGTGTCCCGACAGGAAGACGTTCGAAGCAATTGATCGGCGCCTTAGGGAGCACGGAACATTACAGCCTATGACTCGCGACTGAGGAAGACCTTACAAAAAGGTACGGCCAAACTTTCAGGAAACATTCCTCACACACAAAGAAGAAAATATGTTATGTGGACATGTGTCCGGAAACGCTTACTTTCCATGTTAGAGCTCATTTTATTATTTCTCTTCAAATCACATTAATCGTGGAATGGAAACACACAGCAACAGAACGTACCAGCGTGACTTCAAACAGTTTGTTACAGGAAATGTTCAAAATGTCCTCCGTTAGTGAGGATACATGCATCCACCCTCCGTCGCATGGAATCCCTGATGCGCTGATGCAGCCCTGGAGAATGGCGTATTGTATCACAGCCGTCCACAATACGAGCACGAAGAGTCTTTACATTTGGTACCGGGGCTGCGTAGACAAGAGCTTTCAAATGCCCCCATAAATGAAAGTCAAGAGGGTTGAGGTCAGGAGAGTGTGGAGGCCATGGAACTGGTCCGCCTCTACCAATCCATCGGTCACCGAATCTGTTGTTGAGAAGCGTGCGAACACTTCGACTGAAATGTGCTGGAGCTCCATCGTGCATGAACCACATGTTGTGTCGTACTTGTAAAGGCACATGTTCTAGCAGCACAGGTAGAGTATCCCGTATGAAATCATGATAACGTGCTCCATTGAGCGTAGGTGGACGAAACTAAAATAAGCTCTAACATGGAAATTAAGCGTTTCCGGACACATGTCCACATAACATCTTTTCTTTATTTGTGTGTGAGGAATGTTTCCTGAAAGTTTGGCCGTACCTTTTTGTAACACCCTGTATACAGCTGCTGCGAAAGTGGCCACTACAAGAAACGTGTTTTCTGTTGCAGTATTTGAAGTTGCCAGCTGCGAAAAGTGTAATACATAAAAAAGGTGATGATGACTCTTCATACACATACTCTCTGATGATACGATATTTTAAAATTCAACGTCCATCCAATCACATGTTATGCAGTTATTAGCACACAATGTGCTTGTTATCAAGTCTACAGCTGTGTTGTCACTTTTTTGACAATATTTCGGCAGCTTCCCTAGCAGTCTTTTTCAGGAGTGTCGGATGCACTTTTCCGTTGATTTCTGTCTCAACTTCACCAAGACCTGCGCCGACACACCTCAGAAGGCGGCTCGGGATACTGTCGAAGTATTGAGAAAATTACGATATTAATTTGGCTGCAAACTCGGAAAACTTACAGACAATTTTCTTTTCGCCTAATGAATGTGTCCGACATTCAAAAACTGCTTTTTTTTCCTCATACAACGCGCCGGCAATCGGTTCAGCGAGTGCGTTGCTGAACGCAGCTGCTGGTTCTCCTCGCTCCCATGGCGCGGTTCTGCTGCTGACAGTGGCGGCTCGGAGGATGCTAAGTTCACCGGACTTGGATACGATGTGACGTCATTATGACGTATACACGCTACATCGAAAACGATAGAAACCGTATATCGACTATTCGACTTTTGTGAACTTTCGAGAGGTTGTGACAGGGTAGCGCTGTGCTCTGCGCCATTCGTTTAAATGTGTTTTGCGTTCCTTGCGTTTAAATCGTGTATTGTACTGTGTTTGTGTCCTGTGCGTTGTTTTCCGTTTGCTCGTCTCTAATTATGTGTTCAGCATTCGAGAGACTAATGAGAGAAAATCTGAAAGAGTTCAGCATCGATGACGACGGGCAGTTGCGTGGTTATTGTGAATCTCAAGCGGAAATTGATGTACTTCTGACCCAGCTGAAGCGCGTCGGTTACTCGTTTCGGTGAGAAGAAGCACTCAGCAGCCAAAATCTTTAGATGCGTCAAGACACTAACCTTTGGTTAAGATTACATTGAGAAATCCACTTCCCCTCGTATTTCATCTCCGGTCGACGATTTTTCTTCAACAATGCCTAATATTTTTCTTTTTAAGTTCGAAATTCAATCATTCTACACACCAGTCATTACTGGACACTGAGGTACCTGTCTCTGCGGTCCGAGTGTAAAATTACTTGGAATTATTGTTGATAAAAGACTATCTTGGGATGGACATATAAATTACTTAACTAACAAACTTGCACGAGTTTTCTTTCAGCAATATAAATTAAGAAAAAACCATACTAAAATATTGATAATAAATAAATATTATTTTCGGCGTAAGCGTTCAATACAACAATCACACAATCTAATCTGGTCGGGACATAAGAAGACTTCACTTTTTTACGAAACGTGTTGTCCGTGGTGTTTTCAAGGCCACGGTCAGGAATATTTCTATTAATATCCAGCTCTTTTATTTTGGCGAAATACATATACGCTGCCACACTGAGCTGTTATCAGAATCGCACATGTCAAAACAAACCACTAGCTGACGACAGTTTAGAATCTTGAACGTTCGTAAAAGTCGATAGGTGTGTTAATCGACTAAAGCGTATATACGTCATAATGACGTCACATCATATCCAGGTTGGGTGAACTTAGCATCCTCCTGGCGGCTCGACCTAAACAGCTGACTGCGGGCCGCCGACTGCGTCCGGACACGCGTCCTCACACGCGTGCCGTGCCTGCCAGGCAGCTCGGCCCACTTCACAGCACTGGCTGGGTGCATTCTAAAACGCTGGGCGCTAAAGTGCGATATCATTGGCGCCCGTTTCAAGATTTTGGTACTTCCGAGCTCTAAACCTTACTGTTCATTTCAGCTGCTGATGTCTACCACGTTGTCCCTATAGGCTAGCAGCAAAAAAACCTCTGCCAGTCTAGTTTTCAATTGTGAAATAAAAGTTAATAGCGTCACATTACACCTAGTAGATAGTGTCGGAAATTCCATGCGGCTTTTCGCGGATGATGCTGTAGTATACAGAGAAGTTGCAGCATTAGAAAATTGCAGCGAAATGCAGGAAGATCTGCAATGCATAGGCACTTGGTGCAGGGAGTGGCACCTGACCCTTAACATAGACAAATGTAACGTATTGCGAATACATAGAAAGAAGAATCCTTTATTGTATCATTACATGATAGCGGAACAAACACTGGTAGCAGTTACTTCTGTAAAATATCTGGGAGTATGCGTACGGAACGATTTGAAGTGAAATGTTCGTATAAAATTAATTGTTGGTAAGGCGGGTGCCAGGTTGAGATTCATTGGGAGAGTCCTTAGAATATGAAGTCCATCAACAAAACTCTCGTTCGACCTATACTTGAGTATTGCTCATCAGTGTGTGATCCGTACCAGGTCGGGTTGACAGAGGAGATAGAGAAGATCCAAAGAAGAGCGGCGCGTTTCGTCAAAGGGTTATTTCGTAAGCGTGATAGCGTTACGGAGATGTTTAGCAAACTCAATTGACAGACTCTGCAAGAAAGGCGCTCTGCATCGCGGTGTAGCTTGCTGTCCACGTTTCGAGAGGGTGCGTTTCTGGATGAGGTATCGAATATATTGCTTCCCCCTATTTATACCTCCCGAGGAGATCACGAATGTAAAATTAGAGAGACTCGAGCGCGCACGGAGGCTTTCCGGCAGTCGTTCTTCCCGTGAACCATACGCAACTGGAACAGGAAAGGGAGGTAATGACAATGGCACGTAAAGTGCCCTCCGCCACACACCGTTGGGTGGCTTGCAGAGTATAAACGTAGATGTAGTTGTAGATTGAATTCCACAGATCGAAAGAGAGGAGTCCCTGGGAAGGTGAAAGAAGTCAAACGTGCAAAATTTAATTTAAATACAATAGAATTAAATTGTGAAATATTATTATGTTTTACAGCTGATTTTGATTACAAAATGACCTAAAATATTAATTTTCTATGAAGCTAGTCTTCAACGGATTAGATGAAGTTGACCAGCAGTAAGCTCTGTCTTTTGGATAAGTAGAATTATTGATGGAGACAAAGAATATTAATAAAAATATGTAATTGTCAGAAATTAATTTCTTCCAAGGAATCTCTGCAGGATATTCTAGAACTAACACCAAATATAATATTTACAACTCGCATCTGTTTTCTGATACAACCATTCCTGATACTTGAGTTTCCCAAGGAAAATGATCGACCGTAATTCGTTAGCGAATGGAAATGTGCAGTTAAATCGCTTATGGTCGATAACACAAGTACTGCAAATGTAACTGAACTAAGGCGTTTCTTTAATCGAATATGAGGATTCTCTAGTTATTATAGGTCATTGTTTGAATACACTGATGTTTTATTTTGCGGAGTTCTGTAATAAGCGTTACGCTCTCTAATGGTAAGCCATTCCTCTTGAACCATCTGTCAATATCTATCTGTCGATATTTTCACATATTTTCTCTGCTGCCTTTCAAGTTAAAAAAACCATTGACTACTTTTTAATCCTATATCTGCAAAATGGACAAACTTTACATCATCTGACTTTTCAGGTCAAATAACATTCACGAATATCATAAACATCGAAGGACCTGAAACAGAAACTTGCGGCACATCGTATGTGATTACTTCAAATTTGTGTCCCTATTCCAATATGATCGAAACAAAACTGATACTATTCTTTTCTGCTGCGCAGGCAGTGTAAAAACAATCAATGTACTGTGACATCTATAACATAATATTGTTTATGGTGGAACGTTTAATCTGTTTTGATTTGTCAGGTTACATCAAGCTTTGAAGGTTATTTTGAATTTCAAAAACAGCGCTTGCACGTCCCCAAGTTCTGCTACTTAGGTGCATATATTTTTAGAACTTTGCAACTGAGTAGGAACCCGAAAATACACTAGTGATAATAATGAATGACTGCAATACATCCATAATAGTGTACTTTATTTCACACAAGGAAAATAGAAATACACGTTAGTTAACTGTCCTGGAGCTTGATTCCGAAAGAAACAATCAGGAGGGCCGTACAGTCATCGATATGTGAGAGAAGGCCACACAGTCACGTTTTGAAAAGATTTGCATTTACGAAACATGTAACAAGTAAATTAAATTCTCGCTAGAGAGAAATATAGTTATTTTATATGGCAGCCGCGGGATTAGCCGAGCGGTCTAAGGCGCTGCAGTCATGGACTGTGCGGCTGGTCACGGCGGAGGTTCGAATCCTCCCTCGGGCGTAGGTGTGTGTGTTTGTCCTTAGGATAATTTAGGTTAAGTAGTGTGTAAGCTTAGGAACTGATCACCTTAGCAGTTAAGTCCCATAAGATTTCACACAAATTTGAAAATTTTTAAATGGCAGCTGGGTCGAGACTTCCTAGTAAATACGACGGGTGTTCGATAAGTAATACAACCAATTTTTTGCTCAGTCAGTTTCGGTTGAAGATATTCAAGATTTGTTGTAGGACATCGTAGAATTTCCCGCTTCAGGCTCTATACATTCATGATGTTCCGGTAGGTGGTGGAGATATACGTAGCCTTCAAAATTGCGTGTTAAATGGAGGTGCGCTCCAAGCAGAGAGTTGTCATTAAGTTTATTTTGGCGGAAAACCAGAGCATCACAGATATTCTTGGGCGCTTTTAGAATGTCTGCAGAGACCTGGCAGTGAACAAAAGCACCGTGACTCAGTAATATCAGAAATTGAGTTGGCCTTGATGCAAAACACGTTGTTATTCGTTTTTTCTTTATTATCCCAAACTAGTTTCGGCGACAAATATCACCATCATCAGTGGTTTTTTTTAATCTAAAACATGCAGAAAAGGGCATGGTTGTACAAAAACAGTAAAACATTATTACATTTTTACAACCATACCATTTTCTGCATGTTTTAGATTAAAAAACCCCACTGATGATGGTGATATTTGTCGCCGAAAATAGTTTGGGATAATAAAGAAAAAACGGATAACACGGTGAAACTTCCTGACAGACTAAAACTGTGTGCCGGACCGAGACTCGAACTCGGGACCTTTACCTTTCGCGGGCAAGTGCGCTTCTGTAAGGTTTGGAAGGTAGGAGACAAGATACTGGCAGAAGTAAAGCTGTGAGGACCGGGTGTGAGTCGTGCTTGGGTAACTCAGTTGGTAGGTCACTTGCCCGCGAAAGGCAAAGGTCCCGAGTTCGAGTCTCGGTCCGGCACACAGTTTTAATCTGTCAGGAAGTTTCATATCAGCGCGCACTCCGCTGCAGAGTGAAAATCTCATTCTGAATAACACGGTGTTTTGCATCAAGGCGGACTCAGTTTCTGATATTACTGTTTTTCTATGCAAACACGGACCAAATGGAAGAGTTTCAAGATAATATTATTGCACGGTGACTCGTTGGGCGAGGCGTTTGTCACCATAACAACAAGGTCGCGCAAATCTGTCGGATCACCCACGTGCCGGCCGGCCGCACAGTGCTGTTACTTCCGAAATGTTGGAACGTGCTGACACTCGCTTCGAAAGATTACAATCAAGCACCTCGCTGCACCACTGGACGCACCCGAGAGGCGCTCACGAAATTTCATTGGACTGTTCTCTCTCATCCACCCTACAGGCTAAGTGTCCTTTCGGCTTCCATCTGTTTGGCCCAGTGAAGGATGCACTCCGTGTGTAGCAGCACGTGGATGATGAGGATGTTACTGGAGCAGCGAGACTGTTGACCAGCATAATCACACCATGCGGACATACAGTTCCTCCCAGTAAGGTTGCGTAAGGTTGTCGCATTGAACGGAGATTATGTTTAAAAGTAGGGTTTTGTAGCCAAAAGCGTGGGCAGTATAATGGTGTATTGGAATCCTGAGTAAAACCGATCAGCTTTCAGAAAAAAATGTTTTGCATTACTTATTCAACGCTCCTCGCCAAATCTGTGTCCCGTACTAGGTCTCCAGTCCAGACTTTACCCATCCGCAGCAATAAAATTGCTGGCTATCTGTTCAGTTTAGCTTCATATCTTCACTACTTTTATTTTGCGTTCGAAAGGCCTCAGAAATTGTATGTGAACACTGGACGGAGATTATTGAGGGAAAGCATATGACAGAGCATGGCTTAGCAACACCTAAAGGTTGTTTCCAAAATAGAAATGCTGCCGTTTTCATAGTACATCTTCTTAGGGAAGAGAAGAGTATTGGCCGGCAGAAGTTTTAATATCCAAGAAAGTGATTCGAACTCTTCGCACAGCGTGAGTGTCGATTTGGAGGAAAAGTCAGAGATGGTCGGGTTTTGTAGTACGGTCGCAGCTCGTTCCCACGGAGGGTGCTGCCGCCGGCGTGTCACGTGGGCCCGTCCTCTGACGAGAGAGTAAAGCCGTCGGCACACGGGCCATGCTATCGAACGTTAACGTTGAGCGTGCCAAGTTCAACGTGCTGCTGAACGCTCAGGAACGATGCGACTTGTGCATACGGTACGTGGGCCCCAACGTGGTATACGCGATCGCAACGCACTCTAGCGGCAGTTGAGGGATGTTTCTAGTTCGTAAATCACACTGTTTACTCAACGGGCGTGCGTAAAATTCCCACTTTAGCTCTGTTAAAACGCACATTTCCTCCATCGTCCACGAAAAGGAAAGTACCATGTCCAATCAATAAGCACACAGGCTTATAAAAGTTCCATTACAAACAGTGCGGTACAAATTTGGAATACTTCTCCGCATAAGATAAACATTATTTCTCCATTCCCACATTTTAGTAAAACACCAACGTCAGTCTTACTTGATCACTGTATCTTTATACAAGTAGCGCAAGCTGTCCTGTAAATTAAGCCAATCGCACAAAGTCACCCCTCAAAAAAGGTGAACTTATATTTACATAACATCAAATATTATAGCATATACTTATATTAAACTAATAATAAAGTATCAGAACCTAATAAAAACGCGAATGTTAGAGAAAAAAGTTGGTAGTGTATGGACGCGAACCACCGCCCTACTTAAGATTTTTTTTTTCTTTAATCTCATTTTGTTCGTTTTCGTTCGTTTCATCTGCTCGGGGCGGGCGTCACAAGACACCCGTTTCAGTTCATCGTTGATCCATTAACTCAGTTTTTTTTATTACGGAGGGCAGCTATCATTAAGCTAAACCAATACAATAACACGGGCTCAGTATGTAATCACATTATGTTAACTCTTGCTAAAAACGTTAATCGTAGATAATTATGTTATTAATTGAAATTTAATTATAACAAATTGTACCAAGAACAATGCGTTTTGGGTGGATCTTTAGTGTGTCGCTGCGTTCAACTAGCCTTCTCCCATAATACGCAAGTTACAACAATTCTTTTGCCACGAATATGATGTTTCTCATTATTTTATTGGAACGAATCACACAGTTAACAACGGGTTTTCCAGTGATTCTCAATTTGTTGGTGCTCAGAAACGGCATATATACATATAGGCTTGAAATGAATGACAATATGGCGCCTCACATCTCTGTATTGAAGGGAGAGGGAGTGCGTGTGACGTAGGTGGCGTTGTGCTATCTCACTGGTCAACGCTCAGACGCATGCTCAGAATATCTGACATGCCAGATATTGCTCTGCGCGTTCGGAGAGACTCCCGAACGTGCTGTTCTACGGTATGACGTCAGAAAGTAGGCACACTCAACGCTCAACGTTCGGATGCACGGTCCGTGTGCCGACGGCTTAAGGGCCAACACCGCAGCCTAGCACTTGTCCTACAGCTCCTCGCTATTCTCTGGAGCCTCCGACAAGCACTGCTGATAGTAGAGAGATTGACCTCGCAGGTGTTTCCTTTTTTGTTTAGGGCCGCACCCTGCAATGTTCTGCGCACACTTGCGACCAATTTGGTTTCTCTCTGGCTGAACGTTCACTTCGTGAACTCTGCCGTCATCGAACTCGGGAAATATCTTTTTCTTCCACTAGTCTCCGCATAACGGCCAGCGTGAGTCATCATATAGTGTGTTCAGTCTGGCCAGAGTAGGATAGAAAAGAAGGTTTGTGGGATACCTGCATAACTCACTGGGGAAGAGTATCTTGTCCTTAAGGCAAGTGTACGAATTAAAATTACACTCTGGCACACCGTTTTAATGTCACGAATTTACTTAAAATCGAACACCGCATCAAAAAACAGAAAATTTCCTTGGTGGAAGACAAACATGATATACGTCAGAAATCTAGCATGATACATTCAACAGAGATAATTCTTGTCACTGTGTACAGACTGTTGACTCTATTTACATACTTATCCAGAATGGACCGCCTGACGCACTCCGACACAGGCTACTTTTCACAAAACGGCTGCAGTAAGAATGTCCTACACCGCACAGGAGACGAGTGAAATTCGGTCTGTGTAGTTCGGGTTCACCCTATATAACTGAGATAGTTATAACCAAGTAAGTAAAGATTAGTAAATCGGCAGGAGATCTACTTCCGTATTACAGACAGCGTAAAAGGAAATTTCCATTTGCGACGACGGTACTCTGGGAGTCAGTACATGACAGTGAATCTCGTCGAGAAAACGCCTTTTGGTCTCGCCACGTTACGTCTTGCGCAAGACAAGCGTTCAGAAATCACGTCGCATGAAATGCTCCGTTGCGCGGCAGTCAGAGGACGATACGAACACTGGTGACACCGGTACTACTGTGTGATTCAGCAGGAGGAATGTCTTATATGAATCAGCTGTGCAAGGGAAGAGGACAGACCTCAGACTTACAATAAAGCTGACGTTCTGAACGTGCCTTCCGAATGCGGTACTCTGAGCACTATGGCACTTAACTTCTGAGGTCATCAGTCCCCTAGAACTTAGAACTACTTAAACCTAACTAACCTAAGGACGTCACACACATCCATGCCCGAGGCAGGATTCGAACCTGCGACCGCAGCGGTCGCGCGGTTCCAGACCGTAGCGCCTAGAACCGCTCGGTCACCCCGGTCGGCCGCCCCTCTTATTCCGATGTGTTCTATTACGAACGATATCATTGCTGCCGTATAGGGACATGGAGGTACAGACAAGATTTTTCAGGAGATATATTTTCAGGAAGTGCGTGTTTCATTTCGATTTCATACTTTATATCACGGCATACTTCTGAGTGACTTGCCGTATCGAAACTTCAATTCTGATAAGTGATACTGAAATTTTGTTACGTCTAAACGATGGGGTGAGACCGGGCCGCCGAGCAAGTTCGACCTCGTACGTGGGTTTTGAATCTTTTATCGCAATCATAAAGTCGGTTAGTGAGCCGCTTTCCAATTTCCGCTCTGCCACATTGTTTTTATTTTAATATGCATTTTCAAGTCTGTGGACACAATGTAGTTGTGTTCCTGGTAAAGGTAATCAAATAACACACTGTCTACAGCAACAACGTTTAATTTTTTTACGTGTCTGGGCATTTTTTTGCGCGTTACGGAGGACTACAAAGTTGTTTTACATGCCCTGTGTACCCAACTGAAATAGCCATTGGAATTCTGAACATTTACTAAAGGAAGTAAATATTAGCAGAAAAACTCTACAGATCACAGTGCGGCGAGCACACCTACCTTGATACACCTATATGCCGTTATCTTGTGTCCATTCTACCAGTTCAGTGTCTCCATAGGTTATTTCGATTGTTCCGCCCGGTATTCACTAGAATAACACCTTAAGATGCAATAAAAGAAAGCAGGTCCTGTAAGCGCAATAACAGATGACATAACAGATTTTCACAACGCAATCTCATTCGTTATTTCAGTCTCTCCCTCCTAATATCGTGTCAGACGTCATTTTACCCGGCGTGTAGCAAAGCCACGTGGTATGAACACCGCAACTTGTTGCAAGTCCCCTGCACAATGATTAAGCCATGATGCCTCTACAGCCGTCCATAATTGCGAAAGTGTTGCCGATGCACGACTTTGTGCACGAAGTGACCGCCAGATTATGTCTCAAATTTTCGATGGAATTAATGTTGGGCTATCTTAGTTGCCAAACCATTCGCTCAAATTGTCCAGAATGTTCTTCAAACCAATCGCGGACAACTGTGGCCCAGTGACATGGTGCATTGTCATTCACAAAAATTCCATTGTTGTTTGGGAGGATTAAGTCCGTGAATGGCTGCACATGGTCTCCAGGTAACCCGAACATAACCATTTCCAGTCAATGATCGGTTCAGTTGAGTCAGAGGATCCAATCAATTGCACGTAAACACACCTCACACCACTATGGAGACACCACAAGCTTATACAGTGCTTTGTTGAGAACTTGGGTCCATGGATACCAATTGTTACTATTAAAATCAGTCTTGGTCACAAATTTATTTATTCTGGTAACCGATTTCGACCACGCCTGTGGTCATCTTCAGATCTACAAGTCAAATACAAAGTCTGATCAGAGGGCTACATACATTGAAGAAAATTATGTAAATCTACAAAGTTATAAAACAATGAAATACCAAAATGCTGTATGAGCAGGAACTTCCTTCTGGTGGTAAATCACTGCTAGTGCAGTGCACGTTTTACTTATATATTGGAGGCTCCGTCCACTTTTGACGGAATGATATCTTCGATAACCAATAGGTTAAAAGTCAAATAACAACGTAAAATTTTGTAATTAAAAGAACAATGACAAGAATGAAAAATAAAAATACATGGAACTTAGCTGGTTCAACAGCTATTATTAGATAAAATACGTAAAAATATTAAACATATAAGATAATTAAAAATCGTTTCGATAGTACATTGGTTGCCCTCTCTGGGCCTGTTGGAGAACCACTTAGAAGCTTGGTCAGACTTTGTATCTGACTTGTAGGTCTGAAGATGACCACAGGGGTGGTCGAAACCGGTTACCAGAATTAATAAATTTGTGAGCAAGACTGATTTTAATAGTAACTATTAGTAATAACATTGATCACTGTCTACTCCCACGATGTATTCAAAAGTGATTGGGTCCATGGAGTCTGCGCCACACTCAAACCTTACCGTGAGCTCTTATCAACTGAAATAGGGACTCATCTGACCAGCCCACGGTTTTCCAGTCGTCTAGCGTCCAACCGATTATGGTCACGAACCAAGAAGAGGCGCTGAAGGCGATGTTGTGCTGTTAGTAAAGGCTCACTCGTCGGTTGTCTGCTGCCATAGCCGATTAACGCCAGATTTCGCCGCACTGTCGTAACGGATACGTTCGTGTACGTTCTGTGGTTATTTCACGCAGTGCTGCTTGTCTGCTAGCACTGACTACTCTACGCAAGTGCCGCTGATCTCGGTCGTTAAGTGAAGACCGTCGGCCACTGCGTTGTCCGTGGTGAAAAGTAGCACTTGAAACGTGGTATTCTCGACACACTCTTGACACTGCGGATCTCGGAATATTGAATTCCCTAACGATTTCTGAAATGCAATGTCCCGTGCTCCAACTACCATTCCACGTCCAAAGTCTATTAATTCCCGTCTTGCGGCCGTAATCACGACGGAGACTTTTTCACACGAATCACCTGAGTATAAATGACAGCTCCAGCAATGCCCCTTTGTATCTCGTCTATGCGGTACTAGCACCAATTGTGTATATGAATACCGCTATCCCGTGATTTTTGTCACCTCGGTTTATTATGCAGCGCTACCTAAATGACACGGTGCGGAGGAAACCGCACATGGAAGGCTCGAGTGTAAAGCGACAGGGTCGCAGCGATAATGAGAGGGGCTCCTCAGCCGGTAGGCAGGCGGTGGCCAGGTGGTGCAGCAGAGCTGGGGGCGACTGTACCGCGGCCGGGCCAGTAACAGGAGGCGGCCAGGGGCAGCTGTCGGGGCCTCGCTTTGTTCGCCGGAAAGCGGAGACGACCGGCCGAGTCGCATTCCCGCATAAGATTCGCAGCAAAGCTCAGCTCGTGCAGCGCGCTCTGCAGAGGAAGCGCCACGAAGGCGCGCGTCTCGAGGAGACCGCGGTGCGTCTGCAGAAGAAAGACGTATCATGCAAGCTGGGCAACCTACAGTTCACAACACTTTGTGCAAACATGACGTCATTTTGACGTCACACGCCATTATCGAGAAACGCTATCGACTTTCGTTAACATTTGATGCTGGGTACTTGGCAAATACCGTATCGATTCCGCAATTTCGTATCGAACTTGCGTATTATGAAAGCATGGGTCGTTGAAGTTTTATAAAAACACGTCATTCATGGTACGATTTGTTAAACGTCACATAATAAGGTATCGCCTATTTAAGCCTTAATGAGGCGTGAGTTGTAGTACAAAGGCCAGAATTCCGCTAGTTGATCGTGTTGTAGTGGTTATGAGCGTCGTGTTACGAACTGTAGGTAGCTGTGAAGATGGTTCGCGCGCTTTTACACCCGACTTCTTATTTTTATTTTTCCCACTCTCGCATTTGTAAGAGATTATGGGACTTTGTTTCTAAGCCAGTAGAATTATGTTCCTTCTGTTATATTCGGTGTTGTGTAGAGGTTAGCGACTGATGTACAAGCAAGCACGCGACGCGCACCCACAACGAGTAGTGGAATTTGAGCCAGGAAGTCGTTCGTGAACACGGGCTGAACATTGGAGCTGGTAATTGCCTGGCCTGCATACGTGTTGGACAAAATAACACGATGCACTTAATATGGTTGAGGGCTGCTTTGGCGTAATAATATCCGGTCTTCACCTGGGAACGGACGAACGTCGAAGTACATGGAATGCATTGGCATTTGCGAATACGGACAACCATCAGATGTGTAACAGAAAGACGACAATTAACATTTGTGCCGGACCGGGACACGAACCCAGATTTCCCGGTTATTGGGAACGGTCACCTCACCATTAGGCTACACGAGGACGGCTCACAGCCAGGCCCAATTTCCACATATCGTCCACCATGTGTTTACAGCCTGAACTCGTACATTCATTACGTATATTCCCGCACAGGAGAGACATTTTAATTGGAAGTCGCTTCCCCGGTTGTGTTGTTGTTGTGGTCTTCAGTCCAGAGACTGGTTTGAAGCAGCTCTCCATGCTACTCTATCCTCTGCAAGCTTCTTCATCACCCAGTACCTACTGCAACCTACATCCTTCTGAATCTGTTTAGTGTATTCATCTCTTCTTCAGTATCGCTTTCCTGGCCATTGGCAATCTACAATTTATATATTCTCTACTTCGACCATCATCAGTTATTTTTCTGCCCAAATAGCAAAAATCATGTACTAATTTAAGCGTCTCATTTCCTTATCTAATTCCCTCAGCATCACCCGATTTAATGCAACTACATTCCATTATCCTCGTTTTGCTTTTGTTGATGTTCATCTTATATCCGTCTCTCAAGTCACTATCCATTCCGTTCAGCTGCTCTTCCAGGTCCTTTGCTGTCTCTGACAGAATTACAATGTCATCGGCGAACCTCAAAGTTTTTATTTCTTCTCCATGGATTTTAATTCCTACTCCGAATTTTTCTTTCCTTTAGTGCTTGCTCAATATACAGATTGTATAACATCGGGGAGAGGCTACAACCCTGTCTCACTCCCTTCCCAACCACAGCTTCCCTTTCGTGCCCCTCGACTCTTATAAATACCATCTGGTTTCTGTATAAACTGTAAATAGCCTTCCCTCCCTGTATTTTACCCCTGCTACCCTCAGAATTTGAGAGAGAGTATTCCAGTCAACAATATCAAAGGCTCTCTCTAACTCTACAAATGCTAGAAACGTAGGTTTGCAACCATACAGTAAAGCTGAATGCCCTAGGGAAAAATTACCGCTGTAGTTTCCCCTTGCTTTCAGCCCTTCGCAATACCAGCACGGAAGGGCCGTTTTGGTTAATGTTACAAGGACAAACCAGTCAATCACCCAGACTGTTGCCCCTGCAACTACTGAAAAGGATGCTGCCCCTCTTCAGGAACCACACGTTTGTCTGGCCTCTCAGCAGATACCCATCCGTTGTGGTTGCGCCTATGGTACGCTTCCCCGGTATCAGCGGATAAACACGATAATAAGTACGATATTGCAGTGTCTGTGTTGTTCAGAAATTCGATGAAAAGTTCCTTCAGATATGCATGCATGTCCGAAGAAACAGGCACTTCGTCGATTACAGCAAAAAGTGTTTAGCAGTTCATTGGAATTTGAAATTAACAAATGAAGTGTAAGTAGCAACTAGCCACATGATGATGACACCATGTGCCGAAATAAGTTGTGTCAACAAATATTGGAAATTAAATGTGACTGAAACTGAGAAAGTGCTAATTTAATAAATTTCGTAGTGCAGTCGCAGACTCAAGTGCATTACAGATAACACTGATAAATTCAAGAAATCAATACTTTTTAATATTTGTAGGAAGAATATTCACCGTACTACACAAACAAACATCAGTTGTGTCATCATGACATAAGGACTTCAGAAAGCAAGCTACAGATGTCGTCCCACGCCATGAGTATTGCGCAATAAGTGTGTCGCCTTCTCAGAAAAGCGTACGTGCTCCCGGATTTTTCCTGTAGACACGGTTTGGTGCGGTGCGGGTAAATAGGTGGGTCATAGTATGCAAGTGAAATGGCGCCGCAGCTGGAAACGTACTCAAGAGTTGAAGTACGTGGGACATTACGATTCTTATGGGCAAAACATCTAATTGCACACACATTCGCCATAAAATTCTGTCGGTATGCGGACCAAATGCAGCGCGCGTCTATCCGAAGTGGTACATTGCCACAGAAGTTGATGATGCTGATCGGAAAGTAAGGCCAACGACATCGACCACAGGCGGCTATGTCCAGGCAATTGAGGAACTGATTCGCGGCAATCGTGGACTGACTATCGTGGAGACTGCTCAGGAAATGTGCATTTCAAAAGGTAGGTCTCATTTCCGTGTCCGAGATCGTCTGCAGTATCGGAAGTTCTGCTCACGCTCGGATCCGCAATCACTGTCACTCGCAGACGTTTATGACGTCTCTGGACTTCCTTGAGCGTTACTCTGTGGAGGGAAAGGGTTTCGTAAGCTGCACGGATGATGAGATACGAGTCCATCATTTCATCACATGGAGCGTCTACGGAATGGAGACACACCTACTCGCCTCTGCGAACGAAATGCAAAGTTGCGGTAAAGGCAAGGGAAGTAATGGCTACTACCGTTTCCTGCGACTATAAAGGAGTTGTACACAAAGAGTTTATGGCAAAGAGCACATCCATTAACGTCGATTTGTTCTGTGCAGCACTGTTATCGCTGCGCAACACGAAAACGAACAAGAGGCGTGGAAAATTAAGCAAATGCAATCTTCTCCTGCACGACAATGCAACACCCTACACAGCGCTCAAAACACAAGCTTTGCTTCAACATTTCTGATTGGAGGTTTGGGAGACTTGGAAGCATCCGCCATTCAGTCAGCGCTTTGCAGCATGCGATTTGCATCTTCTTCGACAAGCTGGGGGCAAAGAGGTTTCCCAAGGTTCACACAGCGTTTCTCGAATGACTCCGTGACCAAGCAGCGGATTTCTAACGTCGAGGAACTCAACGATCGGTAGAACGTTCCGATCTTTGTTTACAGAGACATGATGACTGTTGAAAAATGGTGTGAAGCATCTGCCACTTTTAAGTTCAGTGCAGCATTCAAAAAAGTGCCATGATGACGTGTAACGTTCGTTTTGAAGTCCCCACGCAAGTCGCGACATCAGTTTAGGGAAATCTGCTACCCACATTTCGCGGAACCACACCCTAATAGAAATTAGAATTACATATTAATACCTTCAGCTGCTGACGGGTGTTGATACATACCAACGGGGACAGGGGAAAATGTGTGCCCCGACCGGTACTCGAACCCGGGAGCTCCTGCTTACATGGCAGACGCTCTATCCACCTGAGCCACCGAGGTCACAGAGGATAGTACGACTGCAGCGGCTATCGCGCAGGCCTCCCGCAAGACCCACATTCTCACCTTATATGTCCACACACTACATTCTTAATGTCCCTACCCAACATACTCATTACTCGTGGAAGACATTCTTACCAAGTCCCGTAAGAGTTCGGGTAATATTTGTACATTCGCACAGAAGAAGAAGGTCATGGCCGGTATTGCCAGAACTATATACTTATATGGATATGGTGTCTGTTCTTTCGGGCATATCGGTACAAGTACCCCCTAACAGTGTCCGACGATATTCCATTCCGCACAGGTTAAATGTTTGTGCTAATTTTCCGAGGATTTGTAAGTAGGAGCTATGTCCTGATTCTGCGCCCACACTTCCTCGGCTCGATGCAGGTATCTGATCACACAGCTGGCCACAGGAGAGCATTAAAAGCTGTGGAGACTGCAGCTATCTGGGGGTTCAAAAGATGGTGCAGTGATCAGTCATACGGACGTGATCCTGCGCACTTGGCAGAACTGCCAATGCTGCGACTCCCCCCCCCCCCCCTCCCACCCCAACACCTACCCCTCCCAACCCCCCAAGTAGCTACATCCCTGCAATTTCTTTCGATACATAGTTAGGAAACTTTGTAATTTATAAGGTTGGCCTACTAAAAATGAAGATTATTAAAAATATGACTTAAATGAGCTATATAAGTGAAAAATACTACACAAACCAATTATGTATCACCGTAGTGAATCAATTACAAAGTGAAAGTAAAATAAAATCTATGTCTTATTGCTTATGGCAGCTACTGTATTTTAGTATGTTGTACAATAAACAACAGATTTTATTTGTACTTCATAAATTATTAAGGTACACAGTTTATCAATTCAAAGTACACTGAAGCGCCAAAGAAACTGGTATAGGCATGGTTATTCAAATACAGAGATATGTAAGCAGGCGGAACACGGCGCTGCGGTCGGCAACGCCTATATAAGATAACAAGTGTCTGGCGCAGTTGTTAGATAGGTTACTGCTGCTACAATGACAGGTTATTGAGTTTTAAGTGAGTTTGAACGTAGTATTATAGTCGGCGCACGAGCGATGGGACACAGCATCTCCGACTTAGCGATGAAGTGGGGATTTTCCCATACGACCATTTCACAGATGTTCCCTGAATATCGGGAATTCGCTAAAACATTAAATCTCCGACATCGCTGCTGCCGGAAAAAGATCCTGCAAGAATGGGATCAACGACGACTAAAGAGTATCGGTCAACAATACAAAAGTGTAGCCCTTCCGCAAATTCTGCAGATTTCAGGCTGGGCCATCATCAAGTGTCAGCCTGCAAACCATTCGACGAAACATCGTCTATATGGGCTTTTGAAGCCGAAGGCCCACTCGTGCACCCTTGATGACGGCACGACACAAAGCTCTACGCCTCGCCTGGGCCCATCAACACCAGCACTGGACTGTTGATGGCCGGAAACATGTTACCTGGTCAGACGAGAGTCGTTTCAAATTGTATCGAATGGATGGACGTGTACGGGTATGGAGACAACCTCATGAATCCATGGACCCTGCATGTCATCAGGGGACTGTTCAAACTGGTGGAGGCTCTTTAATGCTGTGGGGCGTGTGCAGTTGGAGTGATATCGCCTAGATACGATTCTGATACGTGAAAATTACATAAGTATCCTGTCTGATCACCTGCATCCATTCATGTCCATTGTGCATTCAGACCGACTTGGGCAGTTCCAGCAGGACAATGCGACACCCGGCACGTCCAGAATTGCTACAGAGTAACTCCAGGAACACTCTTCTGAGTTTAAACACTTCCACTGGCCACCAAACTCTCCAGACATAGCATTATTGAGCATATGTGGGATGCATTGCAAAGTGCTGTTCAGGAGGGATCTATAACATTTCGTACTCTTACGGGTTTATGGACAGCCCTGCAGGATTCATGGTGTCAGTTCCCTCCAGAACTACTTCAAACATTGGTTGAGTCCATGCCACGTCGTACCGCGGCACTTCTGCGTGCTTGCCGGAGGCCCTACATGATATTAGGCAGGTGTACAAGTTTCTTTTCCTCTTCAGTGTAAATTTTTTTTGGTTGAGCAAAGTAAACTCGTTGATTATGGCATTAAAATCAGATATAACAGCTGTGTCAAGTTCTGTAGCCAAGATAGGTGAATTTGAGAATCTGCTTCACATATACTAGACCTCGAGTAGTTAATTTGCTGAAACTGAGTTGACAATTGAAACATCCCCTTAGAAAAATTATATACGACTGTGCTTAAACTGACACACAATATTTTTAGCGCAACGCAATCTGACTTTCAAAAATCCCTACAAAAAACTGGCCCTGACTAACATTAACCTATACGTTTCACAAATCGCCTACCTCACAAAAATCTTGGTTACTCGAACTACTGCAATACAGCGAGCGCCACGACTGCAGCTAATTAAAAGATTCAAACTACGGAAAGCACTAACTACTGATAGGGATAGTTAGCAAATGAAAGATTTTAATAGAGAACAAACAATGTATTTACCTTAATATCATCAAAAGTCATAATATATATAGCAGTTCATGACATCCAGTCTTACAAATTTCAAAACTCCGCCATTTCTTTCCCCACATCCACCACTGCTGGCGGCTCACCTCCAACTGCGCAACGCTACGCGCTGTTCACGTCCAGCTGCCCAACACTACAATGGCAGACAACAATGCAAACTAGCCACAGACTGCACACAGCACAGCCAGTGATTTTCATACAGAGAGCGCTACGTGGCGGCGGCGTTACCAATATAAGAACCTAAACAGCCTACTTACACAATATACTGCAGCCCTGGAATTTTGCTATCCTCAATGGTATAGCAGTGTTTGGATAGTAATTTCACAACCCATACTTTGAAAAACAAAGTTCAAATGGGTAGCTGTATCTGTGATTCGCGAGCTCATTCTACTAGAATCTAAAGCCGCTATCTCGTTAATTATCTCAGCTGTATTGATATTTCTGCTATATTTATCGCCAAAATCTGCTGTATATTTCGCGAAGTAAGATACAAAGCTCTCGTTTAAGGCGTCCCTGGCAGTAAATTAAAATGAGGTGAATTGGTATGTTAGATGTGAGATCTGTTTCCCATTCCACTTACTATTTTATCAAATAGTTTGAAGTACTCTAGTTTAAACAGTTGGCAAACATCGGAAACCTACCGTCATACAGCATATTTGCTTCAGCCCACGCTTGCCGACCTACAACACCTCTCGAAGTCGCAGAGAATCCTCCATTATGAACATGAACTGTGTTGGTGGCAGTTGTTTCAGCCAAGCTCACTGTTGACAGATAACCAGAGTGGCGCTTGTTCTGTTCTCTTGATTGTACCGTAAAACTGAATGGCGCAATATATTCTGACACAATACTGTATCAAGCAATATATTCTCCCCAATACTGTATCCAGCGCTGCTGGAGTCTTATCTGTCGACATTGAAATAATCGTCATTAGAATATGTAATTATGTTTCAATACACACGGTAAGAACAGAGAAGCTCAAAGAGTTCTGCTTATTCGTTGATGTCCATCAACAGACTCTTCACACTCAAAAACAAGATGTCTGTCGTTAATGGCCGCAGTAGATATCATTCTTAGGCTTTGGATTCCATTAAAACAGTTTTTGACGCCAAAGACAAGCCACCTAAAATAATTTTAGACTTTTTCAGTAATCCGATAAGTGAAATTTACTTCACGTTTCTGCAGTGAAGCTTGGCTCTGTTTGGAAAAAATAAAATAAAAAGCGTAGAAAAGAATAACGTCTCGATAGTTGAAATAAGAAATATATAATCGACACTCAAAGAGGTCTGAATCAAAGGACGACTGCCTATTTTATTGGCATGCGAACCAAGATAAATTAGAGAAAATTAAAGAATGAGAACCCTAACCAAGAAATACTTAATTTCATTTCGAAATTAGAGGAAGATACAGTGGCTTCCTACACCATAACATTTGATTACTTAAATGACTATTTCTTTTAATAAATATCAAGTATTTGACTGGGTGACGCTATCTGAAACGCTAGATTGGTTTATGATTGAAAACGCTATTATACAGGTGACTAAAAATGGTATGTAATTTCAGGCCACAATTGTTTTCAGGAACATAAGCGTGTGAAGAGCATTTTAGAAACCAAGCGTGACTCGGCTCAATGGAAGTCTAAACACTCCGTGGAAGAAAGGTGAATTCACTGTCTTAAGAAAATAGAAAATCCTCAACGCAAATGCCTTCTGCTAAAATTATGCGAGTATTTGTTTTCTATTTTGGCGCGCAACGCTACTGTGGAAAGAGTATTTTCGCTGAAGTCCGCCCAGTGGACTGATGAAAGACATCGATTGCTGCCAGGGGCTGTGGAATCCATCGTACAGTGCCAGTTTAACTACAAGCTGATTTGAATGGAGTTTTGTAAATATGTAAACAGGAAAAAAAGACTTCCTGAAAAAGGTGAAATGTTCCGAAAAATATGGCGTACCAACTACTTCTGCCGCAACAAGTCTCATGTAATTGTGTCCTAAATAAAAAGAAATTACATTAAATAAATTTTTTACTACATTTCTACAGCCCCATCTCAGAGTGTCCCGATTAGATCCCATCTAGACAGGGCAACACAAAGCTGTTGACGGTTGTCGGACAACCGCCGCTCCTCCCAGCGGCTAAACGGTCGTCGTCCGCACGTTGCCGAGCGGTTCTAGGCGCTACAGTCTGGAACCGCGTGACCACTACGGTCGCAGGTTTGAATCCTGCCTCGGGCATGGATGTGTGTGATGTCCTTAGGTTAGTTTGGTTTAAGTAGTTCTAAGTTCTAGGGGAATGATGA